>NW_022147079.1:0-29637 GCF_002938485.1 Sitophilus oryzae
TGACAACGATGTTCTTCCTCCGAGAGATGCACAATCTACTTCCTACGAGGGAATACACACTTCCACGGTTGGGGTTTAGCCCTCGGTGCCTTTCACAGTCGAGGAGCTTGTCTCCGACTGAGGAACTCGTGAGGTGGAGGCTGGAGGATCTGTCTCCGTTTTCTTTACCTCTTTAACTTGGTCTCTCCTTAGACCTGATACCGGTACAGTGTTGTCGCGAATCTATAATAGAGGTTATATGTATCTTCCTTTATTGCCTCCTTGTATTTGGGGTCAATTCCTATTGTGAGAACCGACCATGGACCTTTTCCCTCGAGTTGATGACTCGCCAACTTGATGTCCTTACATTGAAGTTCTGGCAAAGCTGGTCATACGTCCTTGCTTGCCTCTCGATGTTGGACGGCTTTATATCCTAGCTTTTTCTTTCCTTGCCGAAGCAAAGGTGAGAGGTGCTCGCTCTCTCTCATGCCCTTTGATGGAGATGCGCCAGGCTGTTTCTTGCTTCCTTTACTCTCCCAATTTTTTAGTGTTTTTGCTTTTGCTTCATCTGGAGCAAATCAAAAGATTTGTATCTCTGGAGGTATCTCCGTACTCGTACTCCGCTGAGATCTAAGTCCTGAGTCCGCTGAGGTCGTCTAGCCCGCCGGGTTAACCCAGGCCGGGTAAAGGAAACGGTAGCTTGTGTGCTTGTGTAGCCTTTTGGGTCTAGAAGTAAGCTCCCGAACCTTACTAGGTACATAGGTGATAGATTGTGTGCCACTTGTAGAGGCTGGACTCACGCAAGTGTCAGCTGCCTCTCCTGTAGTTTCCTTTGAGGTTGGTCCCTCGGAACTTGCACTGTTAAATGTTCTGAGTGTTGCTATGGGGGTTCCTTCCCCATCAACGACAAGGTCTTGCATCTCCTAGAGGAAGAATTTCTGGACTTAAAATCATCTGCTAACGTAATTGTCAACATACATATCTTTAATTTTCAGTGACATTACAAAATAATAGGTAAACACTATTTCATGAGTGTTATTTTAGTGTTATTTCAGTGTTAATTTTAAATAAATTTGTGGAAATATAACTATTTTTTCCTATACTAGGAATAAGTTATATTGCAAAACAACGTTTACCGGGTCAGCTAATGTAAATATAAAGCTCTTGTTCATCCGATATCATAATTACTTTTTATAGGAAATATTAAATTAAGCGTATAATATACCCTCTAAATCATATTTATATTTAATAAATCATATTTTGTAAAATATTAATATACTGCTTTGATTACAACCCTAACCAAATTTATATATAAATGAAATTAAACATGATATTATTGCAAAACAAAAAGCCCTTGTGATGCGATTCAAAATATGATTTAATAAAACCAAATATTTACGAAAAGGAATAAAATTTGTCGCTGCCGGGAGGTTTTTGTTCATAAAAATACGCGCCGTTATTTGTAGGCTTTAATTAATATGAAACAGGAGCGTTTTTACGCTAATTAAAAAAACATTTGTCAGGCGGTATTAAAATGGATGATTCCATTTGCATAAAGGAAAATTAGAATTCGCTATGAAAAGAAATTTGTTAAAAAAAAGTTTTTGTGTAACTAATTATTTTGTTTTTTTAATTAATAGGATATTAGATTCCCATAGAATGTCACGTACTAAAGATAGATGGGCACTGGATAAAACAAATAAATACGTCATTTAGAGCCACCTGCTGGTCTGGAAGAAACTAATGAGGAGTTTTGGCATAACATAATTTGAGCGTTTCGATACTTATTAACGCTAACTAAAACAGTAACGTTAATCAAGCGCAAAATTATTTCTTGTAAAATATAAAATAAATAACACACTTTTTCACTATTTTATGATTTATTAGATCGTTAGAAGCGTTACATGGTCGCAACACAAATAAAATTATTAATACATACATTCTAAACAATAGAGCACATAGCGCCTATTTTTTTAATTTAACAGTAAATAAATTATAAGGTAGTAAAAATATCATAGACTACTAATTACCTGTTACTATAAATACTATACAGGGTATTTTAAATTCAAGTTTTTCTGTAGGTACTATCATTATTTTTATTTACTAACACTGCTGGTTGCTTTATGGTTTTATTTCCTTTTCCCGCACCTTTGGATTCACACACAACTTGGAATGTCACTTGTTAAAACTTTTGTTGTACTTTTAATAGGTCGATCCCACTTCTGATGTCAGAATGTAATCTATATATTCCAAATAAATCACTAGATTTCGTTTATAACTCCTTTATTCCGTCGTAGTAAAAATGTTTCTGCCTTAAATAGATATCCATACATATATAAAATCTCAAAGGTTTTTTTTGTTACATCCATCCCGCCGAAACCGCTTCACCAATCTTGATAATTCTTTTTTTAAATGAAAGGTATATATGTCTAAATTTGTTATGAAGTATTTTTATATTGTTTAATGGCTATTTCTTTGTGTAAAACGACTAAATACTAAAACATATCTGAAAAACACCTATACTAAATACCTCCAGAAATAAATTATTTATTTGTCATTGTCAGTGGTGTATCAGTTAGATTATATATCAAGTTTTTAGATATTTTAGGGGTCAATTAATACCGCCAGCTTTAGATACATAAATATTAGCACAAAGGTTCGTTTAAATGGCATTAGTGGTTAGTGAATTAGCTACGCAAAGCGATTTTAGGAAATTTATCCTCTTAGAGTGTAAAATTATGCCGAACAATTTGTTATATGAAAATTCCTTACTATCTGGTCTAGAAGAATGAAATTCTACAGAGAGAATTAGAAGAGATTATTGAAATTCATCAACCAAATGGATAAAGTTAGTAAAAATTTATATAAACCTTCATGGCCTCTGGATTATACACATAAAAATTTGCACAAAGGATCATTTAAAAGATATGAGTTAATTATTTGGACATAGCGAATTTATGAAATTCATACCCATAGGGAGTAGAATAGTGAATGAAAGTTTGTTGTACGAAAATGCATTATTATTACTATCCTCCATTCATGCAGTTGTGCAGCTCTGAACTGTTCAAGAACGCGATACTCTCCATTCAATTGAGTCATAAAGTTCAGAACTGTTCCGCGCCATATGGACACCCATATCCTAGGCTATCGCGCACAACTCCTTTCAGAACCGTTCTGAGTAGCCCAGAGTGTAAAGCTCTGGAAGTTGAAATTCGCGAATGGAGGGCAGCATATAACATCTATAAGTATAAAATTTTATACAAGGGTTAATTTAGTGACATCAATAATATAAACGAAATATTTCTTCTTCAAACCATCCTTCTAGGAATAAAAAATAACGTATAAAGAGGGTGTTAGTGCTCTTGAAAAATAAAAATAAATCAGTGGAGTATTCAAGAAAAGCGAATTGGAAACTTCAAATATTCCATTGAAAACTTTATATGTCAAAGCTATTTATCTTAGTAATACAGTTTATATGGAACCATAGGTAGGGTTAACTATAGGTAGGGTTCTACCTATAGAGGGTAAATAGTCATTTCAGTATTTATTATTTTCGAGAGATTTTCTTTTTTCAGATTTTGCAAAATTTCGACTTTGGTTCGATTTCTAAAACACCCTATACCCATAATTAAGAAATGAAAAAACCACATCAACCCTCTGTCTAACCATACATAATTAGTTTCAGTCACAAATCATTTTGGGGCCAAAATTGAACTTCTTTGAAATACTTTGATTTCGATAACAACTTCTAGAATTATTAAGATTATTTAACTTTTTAGATTTCTTTTTAGTTTTTAGTTAAAAACCATAACTTCTTGATAATATGGCAACATAGGTAGTAGGTAGATTAAATTTACCAAACAGAAAAACCCGAAAAGCTCCAGTGGTTCTCAAAATTTAAGCAAAAAATATTTCTTTTTTTGAAATTTTTTAAAGTAAAATAACTCGGTTATTTTGGAGTTATTTGAAACACGGTAAAAAGAAAATGTTTCTTTTATCGAGATCTACCAGCCCTGAAAATATTTGCACTTATTCAAGACTCGCCTTGTATAATACCCAGAAAATCGACGATTGCTAACTTTCATTTGAAATACGAGTCTAAAGCTCTAAAACTCTTAAAAACATAGTTTAAATATTGCATTTGTAAGGCTCACTAGCTCTATCTATTAAGAAGTAAACAATCATTGAAATCAATGCATGAACGATTCGAGGTGTAACGCGAACGTAGTCGTGGGAAAAAGCTAGTATTTATTTATTGAACACTTTTTCTGATAAAGATTCTGAAACTACCCCAATGACATCGAAAAATATTGAATCAAGGATTGTTTTAAGTCTTTAGTCAAGTCAAAATTTAGCTAAACAAAAGATGTGTTTACATTGAATAAAATGATTTAATCATATTGTCGCGTCCACTTATCTAAAATAATCTCCAATTTTATATATCCGAAGCACATATTTTATATGGTTGCATTTTTTCAATCAATAACTTAAATCCTCCAAAAGCTTGACTAGCTTAAAGATGAAAAATTTTTAAGATAATAAGTTTTGGCATGGAATAACTTGGATGAAAATGATAATTAATAAAAGCATCAAGCTCTTATGTTAATCAAACTTTTATTTCATTTTTTCTAAAACAAAACCTTATACGATTGCATTTTTCCAATCAATATTGGAAAGCTTTGAAAAGCTCTACTAGTTTGGACATCAAAAAGAGTTGAACACAAAAACTGGTCACGCGCTTTTATAGAACCAATTAGTTCATAAGGATTCTTTCACATAATGGCGTGTACCGTGTCAAACGTTTGTTGTTGTAATTGAAAATACTTCGAGTTCTGCCTAAAGGGCTCTAGAATACAATATCAACACGTCACAATAACTGAAATACTTTGCTTTTGAAAGTTAACCTAGCAAATGCCAGACCAGTTTATAATTCGTTAGAGAGTTTTAAAAGTATTGGGTTTCTTGCACGTGTCGGGTAATATATTTACGATTACTAACACTATTTATAGCTAAAATATATACATGGTGTTATAAAAAATATGTATATATATATGCGATAATTTCGTAATCGCGATAATTTAAAAACTCAACTTTTCAACACATAACACGCCATAACTTAAGAACCACTTTAGATATTGAAGCTTTTTTATCTTGAAGATCAGATGATTTACAATATGTTTACATAAGAAAAATTCGATATATATAAACGGGATTTGGTATAAGTATTTGATACTTTTTTCCAACTACAGCCTATTGCTGCCTTCCCGTTACCCTACGCTACACGTCTCGATTTAGTGCATCATCAGCTTCTAGGTTACGAGCTTCCATTGCTTCCTTAACCGTTCCGTTCCAGGATTTTTAGGTCTGCCTCCTTTCTTCTCTACCCCTGGCGAGTCCATTGAAAAACTTTTTTGGTACCTGTTCTCCGGCATACGTAGAACATGTCCAAACCACTTTAAGCTGGATTTTTCAATTCGATCTAGCACTGTCTCCTCCGATGCATTCATGATACGCCTGACCTCGATGTTTGTCTTTTTTCCATCCTAGATATACCTACGCTCCTTCTAAGATAGTCCATTTCAACAACTTGGATTTTGCGCTTCGTATCTGCACTCAAAGTCCATAGCTCTGAACCATAGCAAAGAACTGACTCCACCAATGTTCGTCCAAGTCTCTTTTTAGTTGTTGCAGACAAGTTTCCGGTCCCACCAGAGGCTATTAAGACAACCAATAACTTGTTTGCTCTTCTGAATTCGGGTTTGTATTTCTTCTTTGCCCAAACCCTCGTTGTTGATAGTAGCACCCAGGTATTTAAATTTGTCTACTTGTTGAATCTGGACGTTATCATCTATGAAGACTTCAAAACAAGCGTTGGAATTGACAGCTAAGTATTCTGTCTTTTTTAGACTAACCTGAAGTCCCCATTTGTTATATTCTTGGTAAAGGCTCTTAGTCATGAACCCCAGATCGAAAGAGTCTTGCGAAATCACGACCTGATCGTCTGCAAAGCTCAGAGTAAACAGTCTATCTTCCCCAATGGGTATTCCCATGCCTTGGCATTTCCTCTTCCATTCCCTAAGGGCTACTTCAACGTAAGTATTGAAGATTAGAGGTGATAAGCTGCATCCTTGTCGCAACCCTTTTGTGGTATTTATTGGATTGGATAGCCTGTGTCCTATCTTAACGTTAATAACCTTAATAAACAAATAAAGTATCACGAGAGTAATTAAATCGTGAAGCTGAACGCATGATATACACCCTTCCCTAGAATTTTAAGTACTGCAAGAGGTACTGATTGGGTCAACCGGTCGACTGCGACAAATCTGCTACATTCCCTTCGACGTCTCTTAGCAATGTGCACAGTTTCTCGGTTTATTTCATGCGTATTGGGTTTCTTGCACGTGTCGGATAATATATTTACGATTACTAACACTATTTTTAGCTAAAATATGTACATGCATTTTTTGCACTTATTTAAGACTCACCCTGTATAAAAGACCATTTATTATGATTTATTTATTTTATTTCAAATTTATTTCTCAAAAAGATTTAATATAGAGATCATTGCTGGATGTATGTAGAACTTGTTTGAAAATTAGTGTTGTATTTTTGTTGAAAATTTGATATTAGAGACGAGTAAAACGTATTTACCTAGAATTAGTATTTTGTCTTTACTTTTTTGGATCGTAAAATAAAAAGTTAATTATTAATCGTGATGAAACGTCGATTATTGAATTAAATTATTCGGGTTATAATTTTCCAAATCTCCACACCGTTTTAGAGGAAATTAAAAAAAAGGTGAATATATAGTAGATTTTTTTCTAAAAAATAACGAGTTTCTATGGTAATATCATTTCGACTTCATTCTTTAATGTATTCTTATTAATATAATTTTAATTAACGTCATATTTTTAAGTAAAGTGTAAAGAATATTGTAGTTTGACTGTGCTGTAGTTCTGCTTTCAGTGGACAAAGTGGGTGGTTGCCGGAGACAGTGTTGCCAGAACTACGGGTTAATCCGTACATTTACGGATTTTAGGTACAGTACGTTAATAATACGGATTTTCTATCATTAAACAGTTTAATATAATATTATATGATTAAACAAAGAACTGCGTCAGAGTTGACTTAAAAATGAAAATCGCTGTTATTTCATATGTAAAATATTAGTAAATATCAATAGTTCGTCATTTCCAAGCCAACTAAATGACTTTTTTCGATCATACGAAATACTCATTACCTATAAAAGAATATTTATTTTTGTTGTTTATTCTATGTTTAACACGAATAAATTTTCAATACATAAAAGCGGGTTTTTTATCCAAAGATATTTTCGTCAAACGTATTACAGATATTACACATTTTAATATGGCCAGCACTGTCGGTTTTAGTTCCACTCCGTCTTCGATATGCCTTCGCTAGCCGAATTAGAGAAAATGAGAGTTTTATGCTTTGGACACAGAACATGTAGAGGCGCCACCGTACAGCACTTGAGACGTAAACGGAAATAAAATCAGCCTTGTCACGAATTTGTCCATTAGGTTCAGTATCTTCCCAATTCTTTCAATAAACGTTTTAATATAAACTATTTTACGTGGGTTATTTAAAACCTTGACATATAACCTCAAATAACAGTATTCGTTCTATTATTGAAACGCGGACCTGTTGGTTCATGCTTCCCGTAGTTCTATACACTTTAGGTCACGTCGATTACTAGACGGCAAACGTGTTTGACTGCACATTTCTGTCTGAACAGGCCCCGGGCAGATAATGCAATCTGCGAAACGATGTGCCTACGAGAAAACTGAATTAGGGCACGTCCGGCAAATATCGATTTTTTAATTATACAACAGTCGGCCCCCATCACTCCCTCAACCGAAACAGACACTGCGTTTAAAATTAGGATCCAGGTGAGGATAAATCATCTCGACTTTCGGAGGATTACATTTGACGAGTTTTAAATAAACTAAATGTGCTTTTTACGGGATAATGTAAACGGGAAATTATTTTACGAAAAAGGACTACTATTTTTAACGCACGGTTCAGTATCTAAAATGCCATTTTATGACAATAATGTTAAAACTAGACCTGTTCGGTGTTAAGATTTGAACACCGGTGTTAAGTGTTGATGACCACCGGTGTTTCAGTCGGTGTACCGGTGTCAATACCGACACCGGTGTTTATCTCAACACCGGTGTTAATTTCAGCACCGGTGTTGATCTCAACGCCGGTGTTTATCTCGACACCGGTGTTTATCTGAACCCCGATGTTTATCTCAACACCGGTATCGCGATGAACACCGGTGTCGGTATCGATGTCGATGGTGCCGTTTGTTTGTTTTTTTAGTTTTTTTAATGTAATATTTTTTAGTTTATTTTACAGCTACGAATTTTTGTTTCTTTACGTGTTGTTTTGTTTTCTGTTTGTTTTTGATTAAACAATTTTTTACTTTATAGTTGGTTATCTGACGCTTCCACTTTATCTTAGTGATTAGTCTGGAAAAAAATATATTTAAATTTCAAAGCTTTAAGTGAAAGTCTATGCGCTTTAATAAACGATAAAAATAAGCACCGATACGACATTATTATTATGAGGGTTTATTTTGAACTTATTAATTAACAGTATTTCTTCTTTAACCCGTTTACCAAACACCGGTGTCGTAGTGAAAACCGGTATCGAGATGAACACCGGTGTCTAGACCAACACCGGTGTCCAGATGAATACCGGTGTTGTAGATGAACACCGGTATCGAAATCAACACCGATGTCGGTACCAACATCGGAACACCGGATAGCCCATACTTCGACACCGGTGTCAGCCCAACACCGGTGTTTTGAATAGGCATAGTTAAAACTACGTATTTTCCAAACAATACACTAAATTTCCTTCATAACACCTTTATTTTATCGAAGTATTCAGGATTACATCACACATATTTGCTTCTTGTCCGGTGCTGAAGGTGCCGTTTACGGTGCGAGGTTAGCCGAGCCTGGACTGACAACTGTCGCGCAGCACTTCGTGTGATTGGGTCGACGCGAATATCTTCGGATCACAGGCCTGGTATATGTGCAGTTGTAGATTGTAGAATATTTAGGAGGGGGGTTAATCACCGCGACCTTACAGACCTATTTTGTGTTTCCCTTTCTTAAGTTATAACGGCTTATAGCTCATCATACAGTCTCAGGGCTTTGACAAAAGTCAGATCTGAGACGGCTCCACAAAGGCCAGCTCTCCATCTTCGTCGTACCATCACCTGTACCAAAGTTTATGGCACAAACTGTTGTCTCGACGCACTCAGTGATAAAGCAACACCTTATAAGGGTTTCACCATTTTCCCCACACAATCTGCATTCGCCGTTGTTTCTCAGCTTCAATCTACTGATGTGTTCGTTGAGTAGACAATGTCCTGTTAAAAACCCCGTGACAATGCGAAGATTATTCTTACTTAAATCAAGGAAAATCTTTAATTTTTCTCGGTCGTAAGTTCTGAGGAACTTTTTCGAGTGTCCTAGACCCTTGTAGAATTTCCATTCCAAGTTACGGATGGAGTTCTCCATGTTCATCAATTCAGCTTTAAGCTGGTTTCCGCTTGGAAAGCAGAACGGTTCTGGTCCAATCAGTGGAGTGTTTGCTCCTTTTCTAACTAGATCGTTTGCTTTTTCATTGCCTTCTATCCCATGGTGAGTGGACACCCAGAGCAGGAGGACTTTATTTTCTTTGCCTAATTTGTTCAGCTTCTCTAGGCATTCTTTGGCCAACTTCGAATTGATGGTTACTGAATTGATCGCTTTTAGTGCTGTTTGATTAATAAATAAAAAAAAACTAACAAGAAATAAGAAGAAGATAAGAAGGAACATAGATTTATAAGTTTAGGCTTACGACAGCACAAAAGGCAAAACACAGCCAAACCAAACACACTCGTAAGAAAAATTTAATTAACATTTTTATCTTTTATTGGTAATTTTTTGTTGTTTTGTGCTGAAGTATACTATGTGTTTTTAGTACTTTAACTAAATTGTATTTTTTGATTTATCTATTATCCGATAGCATTTTGAATATTACTCTGTAGCAGGGATATAAAGGACATGCCAATTTTTTACGAGATTCTCGTTTTTTTTTTGAAAAAATTGCTAAGGTTTCAGAAAACCGCTAAGTTCTATCATTGGTTCTATCCATAACTAAAAGAGAAAAAAAACACTCCATGTATCCGTGTTCTATTACAGAGTTTTAGTCTACTATCAAACCAAATATACTGGTAAAATCGAAATTAATTTTCCAAACACTGCTGTGTTATTTGTAATGTCACTGTTTCACATTAACCAGAAAATTAATCAGTAGTTGCAATATCTCCAAGACCACAAAAAGCTAGCAAGGAACCGAAAGACAAATTTTGACATTCTATGTTTTTCTCGCTCTATACTGTTGATTAATATTCTGAGGATTAATAATTTTTATTTAAGTTTTTTAAGTTTTATTTAAATGATAAATAATTTATTAATTAAATTAACGTTTTTCGGCATTGGTTTATGTAGCACTTATTCATGCTTTTAAATTAAAATAACACAAATAATATTTTGTAGTAATCTGTGATAAATTCAGCAATATTCATGCGTGGGCTGCTTTTCTGTTAATTATCAGGTTGCCACTTGTAATTTAATGCTTGTTTAATTGCCTATTACACAGTTAGATAAACAGTCTAATAGATCCTGAAACAGGATTACATGAAGAATCAGTATATCAATATTATTTTAATCATTAAGGTAATCAATATTATTTTATATTTCCTATTTAAAAATAACTTTAAATATTTTATATAACATATTTTTGTACCAATCTAATTTTGAAAATATATTATAAAATGGTTTTGTCCTCTCTAGCTATTATTATAACGAGAAAAACGAAGACTATGGGCTAAAAGATAGCTTAACAGAAAAAAATTCTGTTTTGCGGTTTGATTTCAGGTGTTTTGTTAGGTTAGGTTAGATGCAGAACCTACACACAACCCAATTTTTAATTTACCCAAATTGGATCATGTATAGCCGGTTTAGGTAAATTTGTAGCAAGAAAAATCGAGTACCGTTATGTATTTGGATAAATTGTAGCAAATTTTATATGAGAAACAAAATTACTATAATATCCAGTATCTCTTAATAAACGTACAAAAAAAACTACAAAAAGATTCATATAGCTCTTTAGTATCATAATAAAATCTAAAGAATTTTTAATGTTTTATTCAAATAAAATAAAAAGTTTCTTAGCATAATTCGCCTATATCTGATTCTCCATTACTATCCAATAGCATTATATGACTAAATAAAATCGTATTCATTATCTTAGTATTATTATCTTAGTTGAATATGACATTTTAGTAAAACAAAATGTATTTAAACCTTAATTCTAATTAACACATTCAGATTTATTCTGTCGTCAAGAACGGAAAATGCATTTTTTACATTGAGCATGTGCAAATAAGTTTCCAGAATGTAGAATTGATAAATGAAAATGATATTAGCAATTTTTCAATAACCAAATCAAATCAAACCAAACTAAATTTAAGACTGCTAGATAAATATTTGACCGAGACAATCGGGCTATTATCAGTAACTACTTACAACAATTACTGATTAACCATCAGGAAAAATAAAATTGAAACATCTTTAATAAAATTTTTCAATATTCGCTAATAAATCTGTATTTTGGCAATTTATTACTTTAAATGTCAAATTTATCAGATTATCGAGAGCAAGAGGTTAATTTTTATTATACAGTTAAAAAAACCTTAGTAGAAAAACGTCTAAGCTATATTGCATCTAAAGCATTTAATACAAAAAGTTTATATGATACGGACTTTATCGAAATCACTGTATATAAAATATTCTTTATTATTAATTTAACCCAGATTTATTCTACATGTTACTGTGAGCTACAAAAAATATCCAATATCTACCATAATGTATTATCCTAAACTATAAAAAAAATCATTATAAATGAATTATTTGTTTTCCTCTCTGTAGCTATCTATTTTAAAGAATTATGCAAATAATTATTTTAAGTTAAAGTTGATTAACGTCTCAAAACCAAAAAAAAACATGAGTTTAAACAAATTATTCGATTTATTAAACAATACTAAGTTTCCATCATAATTTTCCAGATACATTTTTTGATAGACTTTATACGAAATGGAGCAAAGAAAATACGGAAAAAGTTCTATAAACGTAAAAGTTGGGATGAGTTTAATTTTATTTATTTATGCTGTACTTCGACAACTTCAAACAAGTTTTCCATCAGTGGAACTTTCCACATGCAAAACTACGAATGGTAGCAAGCCAGGAAAAATACATTAAAGCATAATTGGATCAAGATATAAAAAAACATGCCAAATGGTTAAAACCAATTTGTCCTTAAGCTATACTGGATTACAAAATATACAAAAACAATATGCGCATATTTGAAGTGAAACTTCTTTCCACTTTCGTCTGTCTCTCTGTTTGTCCGAGGACTCCATTTGGGTACCTTCATCCACGTGCCGACTTTGGTTCCAATCGACCCGTAATTAAGAAAAATCCTGTATAATTTCGTTTATTTAGAGGCATCGGTTCGAAACGTCGAGGGTGTCATCCTATAGCCCGTGTCCAATTAGGCTGAAATCGAATATATTTTTCTTCAATATCAAATCATTAGTCCCACCGTCCCACCCTGATAAAGATGTAAACGAAACGTCGCGTCAAACGAGCTCTTGAAAATTTTAATTTTCAATAGCTCAAAAAGCTTTTTAATCATACTACAATAATACTAAATATTTTTATCAACCACAATTCAAACAATTTTTTTGCTATTTTAACTCATTGTTTCATTAAATTTCTCATCTCAATATCTTTACAAACGACGATATAAATATTTAATAAGTCGCTATTATCTAATAAAATTAATTTATTTCATTTCCTTTTTTCTGTAGAATTTAAAGATGTAACTTACAATCTAATCGTCTAGATTATTCCGAATGCGTTCCCTAGATAAAATACTAATTTTATTCTAAGGGTAAAATTAAATTCCTTCGATCTTAAAACAGAATTTATTTCTTTTTTACAAGAACATGATGAGTTGCTAAGAAAAGCTATTTCTTACAAGAAAAGCTATATATATTTTAATCTGTAGAATAATTTTAATAGTAATTTTAATAATATAATAGTTTTTACAGATACGTAAGATCATAAATATAAAATCTAGTATTCTAAAAGAAAATTTCTATGGTGGTTTTATTCATTTTTAAGCAAAAAATAATTTTTTTAAAATTATTTGTTATATTTTTATGATATATATTTATATATAATTATCACATTTAATTATATTTCATACCATTTCATTTTCCTACCAAACTAATTAAATAATAATTGTCTTTTTTGCAGAATATTTTTTAAACCTTTTAAAAGATATATAGTTCATATCAAATAAACTTTTAGTCACGTAATTAAGCTTGACCGGCACAGCGTTGCCCACTTTTACATATTTACTTTTAATCAAAATATTTTATTAAACAAAAATAAATTAATTATAAATATACATATAAACAGATATTATTTGCATCAACAAATCTCATCTCATTATCAACACTTTAAGGGCATAAAGGGCAGGGTCATTACTACCGCTTTCCCGTTCAAAATATTCTAATAAAGTTGCGATGAGTTTTTTACGACGATTAAGCTATCTTGTACACTTCGCACTAAAAGAAGTTTTAAAAAGAAAAATGTTCTACTGCAAAGTCTACTCGTAAAAATGTTTAAGCTTAAAGCATCACAACACGATTCATTTAAACCAAAAACTCAACTAATACAAAACTAAAGTGTCAAAACGAATGGCAATGTCAGGAAATAAATAAATAAATGTGGCAACTTGACATTTTTTATAGCAGCGCTACCACCTGAATGCCCAGTCGGAAATTTAAATTCCAGTTGGTCATCCCGGCGCCTAATATATCCATGGTTGGCGACAATGAATTTAAAAATCGCGCCCTCGATTACGTAACTAAAAGTTTAATTGGTATCGAATAAATAATATTTACTCTGCTATGTAATAATTCCTCTGCATAGAAATAGGTTTCATATTTAATGAAATTATGACAACTACATTTCATTTATTAGTAATCAGATTAACAAATTGATAGTTCCTTAAAAAAGTTAACCAAAAAAAATCAAATTTACAATTCTAGATATTAATTTAGAGTTTTTTAACACAAAACATATAAAAGTGTATTAATTAATTAAAAATATTTTTCTTTTTCAGAACGTCGCAGTAATTTGCCGAAGAAGAGTATTTTAATTATTAATCATAAATGTTGATATTACTGGACGGCTTAATGTAAAGGACAATTATTTTATGTTATGGAATAATGAAAAATTTGATGTTTAGTGCATTTTATGGTGAGTATTTAGTAGACAGGTATATGCATTTTATACTTACTTATTTTATACTTACTTGATATACTTTAGCATATTCTAAGAATACGCTTTGTTTTATAGTATCGACCAATGCTATAAAACATATTTTTTTATTTTTTATTGGTCGATACTATAAAACAAAGCGTATTAGAATATGCTAAAATATATCAAGTAAGTATAAAATAAGTAATGGCATTTTATTTATATAAAATAAGTATGCATTTCATACTTACTTATTTTATACTTACTTGATATATTTTAGCATATTCTAAGAATACGCTTTGTTTTATAGTATTGGTCGAAAAAATCGGTGTCAAAGACGGCTGAGGAATGACAATCCATGATAATTTTAGCAAGGTCAATCTCTTCAAGGACAAATAAACTTGTCTAAAATTAATACTAATTATTGCAATATTAAAAAAGGATAGAACGTTCCCAGACACACAAATCTGTTTCTAAAAAAATATTTTTTCTCGAATTTTAGACTACATCATTTAAAAATCATTTTTACTCAATATAAAAATAAATTACAACTTTCTTAAAGCCAACTGGCCGTAAGCGTCATTAAAATGTAAGGAAGAGTACGGGTCAAGTAATGACGTCTAGGGCTTGACCTCGCCAAAATTATTATCGATTGTTATTGCCCAGCCGTCTTTGACGACCAGGGTTGGAAAAAATCATGATTTTTTTTAAAAAATCAAAAATATCGGATTTTTTTTTATTTAAATCAGATTTTTTTGATTTAAATCAGATTTTTTTGATTTTAATTCAAAACAATATTTAAATCGGATTTCCAAATGACTAGGACTTATTTCCAATTAAAGTCGTATCTTAAATGGCTAAATCTATACCCCGATACCGATAACATTAATAATTCTACGGGGCGTGTCATGTTTCCACATCGGTCACCAATATGTTCCGCAAAAGTCGTTCGCTTCAGATCAAAAGGATTTTTTTTTTCAAACGTCTCAAAAGTATCAATTTTTGTCATTTTAACACCTAGACATAAAAGTAAAGCACTGTTACGCCTAAGCACAAAAGTACAAAAATATATTATTAAACTGATATTAAGTCTCAAAGTCAACGAGTGTACAAATTGGTGCTCGGTTACTGTTTACATTATTTGCAATGTTTGAAATTGATTAAAAAAATATTTGTAATGTTTAAATAAATTCGGATTAAACATGTACTTTTTATGCCTCCCTATAACGTCGGAATAGCTTTACGATGGTCCTTCAAAGGTACAGCATCGTCAAAAAAAGTATAATTTTTACTCCTAGTAAAACAATACACTACATTATTTTTCGGAAATAGTCTATAAGTTGAAAATGAAATTAGTATGTATTATCAAATGTCAAAGTGTAAAGTACTTACTGCCGATCAAAATGTCGGTAGGAATTTGGAAACATACAACCGTGTCAAAAAAAATATAAAACAACATATTTTTTGACAACGATTGTAGTTTCTCGGGAATGAAGGTATAGGTTCTATAAGAAGAACCTAGTTCTGCATTAGACTTTGTGAATGATATGTATTCGAACTTTCGAACAGCGAATTTTTGTCACTTATACATAAATTTTAAAATCCCTGCGTTTAGCGGTCTAATGAATTCACACGAAATTAGTTTAAAAATCGGTCCAACAATTAAATTTGTGAATAGTTATTTTTATATAATTTTATAACGTTTACAATTATGTTCGATTTATTATCTGTTATATCTGTTATAGAAATATTTTTTATAGTTTTCTAGGACACATTTTTATAACTTTTACAGTTATTTTTTGATTTATTATAAAGTTTCAATAAAATATTTTTTTTTATTTAAATCACATGATTAAAATTAAAAAAATCACTTGATTTAAATCATGCCAACCCTGTTGACGACGCACTTTTTTCGAACCTATTGTATCTTAAACAATATTAATGTATTATAGGATAGCCTATATACATTAAAATTATTTAATATATGATATATACAGTCTTAAAAAAGTGCAAATATTTTTAGGGTTAGTACATTTCGTACTCCAGAAATACGATTATGAGTTTTTTTCGTGAAAAAAAATAAATTAGCAATTTTTCGAAACATTTTTGGATTTTTTTTAGTTTTTAGTTAAAACAAAATTTAAGCAAAAACATTTTTTTATTTTAAAACTAAATTAACTTCGTTTTTTGGGATTTATTTGGAAAACGGTAAAGACAAAATATTATGTTTCATTTATCGAAATCTACCAGCCCTGAAAATATTTGAACTTATTTAAGACTCACCCTATTTAGTATTCTGAAAATGCCCCATATCAGGTTTCGTATTTGAAATCCTATTTATAACTAGTTTTTATTAAAATATATGATTGAAATACAATTTTAAGAAAAATAAAATATTTTTATTATACAAAGAAAACATATGAAGAAGAATAAAAAATATTTACACTAAATTTAGCTATATTTTACACTTTGTAAACTTACACGACATTGTATTTATCAAGGGGTGTCTCACTATTGGAATTACATGTACATTTTCTTGGCAGCCGCTGGCAATCACGGCGCGGCAGTCGCATATAATAATTACATAGCAATCATAAGCAGTCTTCTTCGCAGCCATTGACAGTCGCTTGGCAGTAAAATGATATTTTAGTAGTACATGTACTGTTTTGCCCAAATGAGACACCCCTTGGTATTTATTTAAAAAAGAATTCTATATCTTCTTTGCTCAGTGTATTTTCTATAAAATTTAAGTTCTAGAAATACCATAATGTTATAGTCCACATTGTTTATTGAAAAATGATCATTTTTAATAATATTTTCTACACAATTAAAGTTCTTTCAAAATGTATAATCGCAAAACACCTAACTGGAACAAAAAATTAGGATTAGTTGAAAACGTATTCGATTTGTAGATTCATCTATACTAATATATAAAATCCTTAAGTGACTGACTCACTGATTAATCACGATCCTGCTCAAACCACTCAACATAAGAAGCTCAATTTTGGCATACAGGTTGATTCTAGGGTGTATAGGTTCGATAAGAAGGGATTTTTCGAAATTCCAGTTCAAAGGGGGTGAAACCACCCCTCAAATATTACAATATTTTTTATTTAAAAAACGGTCAATTTTCTGAAAAAACGCTTAAACACGTATATTTTATTTTGTTTTTTTACATATTTTAAGATTTTTTAAAAATGTATACAGGGTGTTTCAAAAATTCTGGTCATTGATTAATCACGATCCTGCTTAAAGCGCTTGACGTAAAAAGCTGATTACGTAAAAACGGATTTACTTTAGGGTGTAGAAGTTCAATAAGAAGGGGTTTTTCGAAACTCGAATTCTAAAAGGGTGAAACCACCCCTCAAATATTAGAATATTTTTTTTATTTATAAAGACCGGTGAGTTTTTGGAAAAAACTCTTAAACACGTATATTTTATTTTGTTGTTTTACATATTTTAAGATTTTTTAAAAATTTATACAGGGTGTTTCATAAAATATGACCAAATCACGACTCTGCTTAAACTGCTTGACGCTTAAAGCTGATTTTAGGCAAACGGATTGACTCCTGGGATGTAGAGGTTCGATAAGGAGGGGTTTCTCGAATCTCAAGTTCCAAGAGGGCAAAAACGCCTCTCAAATATTACAATATTTGTTATTTAAAATACGATTAATCTTTCGGGAAAACGCTTGGACACGCATAATCTATTTTGTTTTTTACATATTTTGATTTTTTTTAAAAAATCATACAGGCTTATTTTTGGCAAACGGATTTTTCGAAAGTCAAATTCCAACGAGATGAAACTAACCCTCAAATATTACCAAGTTACATAATAATACCACCATATTTTTTTTTCTCGTGCTGACATAAATGTGAAAAAATGTTATACAGTTTTTATGTTAATGGAAATTCTTGCTTTGCTTTATCATCACCATTACAAATGATTAATTCCACGCGAACGAAGTCGCGGGTACACGCTAGTAATTAATAAATTGCAACCTGTTTATTTCCACTTTTTTATTTCTTCAGTCCAAATTCCTTCTAAACACTGTTAAATTTGAAACGTAATGCAAAAATGCACTTTGATGGTTTAAGTGTCTTTTTTTCTCGTTTTTAGTGTGCAGCATTTGCCTTTTATCGTAATTTCGTTTACGAAGAGATTATAACATTAACGCCGTATGTAGCGACATAAACTGATTAAGCTCCATTAGTTCCCTGTTGATAAACTTCCGAACAGATGGCGCGTTTGAATGGAGTTTAGTGGTTTTAAATCAGCTCGATGTGCAGTTTAAACTATAAATTTGCTTAGTGCTACAAATACTTTGTTGTAACACAATAGCGATTGGTTTTGGTGGTTTATTTTAGATTCTGATGCTAAAAATAGTAAAATCTCGTTAAATTGAAAATTAGAGCCATTTGGAAGTATTTAAAATTATAGAAATTATTTCATTGTAAAATAATTGTTTCTTTCTAAAAATTTTACATGCTAATTTTCAAAACCAGTAAAACATACATAACTTTTCTTCAAAAAAGTCCGATGGGTATTTTGCCACTGTAGGAAAATCTATAAAACAAAATAGATATTTTTTGTAAACACTACTGCGTTAATCCAACGGAGACTTTGTCAGCAGTGGTTTACCAATAAACAGATTTCCATTACCGTCAAAAAATGAGTAACGTTTCGGAAAGTATCTCTTTCCGTCCGCCGTCGGAAGTAAAAAAAACACAAAGAACAAAGAAAAAAATTATTTAAAATATCTAAATGCAACTATTCGAGAACACTTTAGTTTTTTTTAAACAGATACGTTTACAAAAACCGTTGATGTTCTAAGTACGTTTTTTTGTAGAGATAAATCCGCCACAAAGGTATACCGGGTGCGTCTCAAAAGTGGCTCACACCTATAACTTTTTTTATTTTTTCAGATAAAAAAACGAGATTTGGTATATTAGTATATGACATAAATTAGGATTCATTGGTGTATTCAATTGTTTTTGGTCACTTCCTGTTTCACCGGAAATGACTACAACTTTTGATTTTTAAATGGCACCCTCGGTATTTTCTTACTTTATTCGATAGAAAATGACATTCTGAATAGAATGACATATCATATGCCAACTTTGGACATTTTCGCTTAATAAAAAAATGTTTTTTAAAATTCAATCTAGAGTGCCATGTGAGTTAAAAGTGCCATGTGAGTCAAAAACACTAATTATTCATCTGGAAAAACAGATTTGGTCGTCTAATGTTTTTAGTGTCATGTCCGGGCTAGTTAGAAAATGCTCAAATCATATTTTTAATTGTATCTCAATTTTTTCAACTGGAACGAGGGTGGCTCATTAACATATTTGGAAAAAGCATTTTTTTACGAATAATTTGATAACACACACTTGGTATTTCAAGTCAAATTTTCGTTACAAACCGCAAGTTATAATTTCAAATAAACCATATGCGAAAATGTCAAAAGTTGACATATGATATGTCATTCTATTCAGAATGTCATTTTCTATCGAATAAAGTAAAAAAATACCGAGGGTGCCATTTAAAAATCAAAAGTTGTAGTCATTTCCGGTGAAACTGGAAGTGACCGAAAACAATTGAATACGTCAATCAATCCTAATTTATGTCATATACTAACATACCAAATCTCGTTTTTTAACTAAAAAAATAAAAAAAATTAGAGGGGTGGGCCACTTTTGAGACGCACCCGGTATAGACATTTATACATAAGTTTGGTTGGTCAATTTTTAATTTCTTGTTCTTTTCTTCGAATTCGTGTAACAAATTAAGACAAAATATCTAATTTAGATTAAGAAATAAAAAATTTAGAAGATTATTTTAAATATTGGTAGTCCACCAGAACTTGAGAAAATGAGAAAAGAAGACGAGTGAAATGAATTAATTTTGAAAAATAAAACAATTTTACACAATATTACTAATACTTTTAATTACACTATAACTAGAGTATCGCATTAACATAAGCATACGTAAAAAGAAAACACAGAGTCAAACCAATTATTGCAAATCGGATACTACTGTGTAATTTACCTAAGGTTTTCTTATGGAACTTTGTTTTGTTGTCGTTTTTCACAGTCTTTTGTTATGTCATGACTTGAAATAGTCAACTAAATGAAAGCTCTTTTCAATAGCTCAACCTACTGAAGATCTTTGTAATCTTCTGACATGACAGTTGTTGCTTGACAAGTCAATATTTTTTGTTATTGGATATGCTGAAGAGAAATTCCGTATAGACCGAAATATACATTTTCAATAACGTAAGTAATATTTTTTTCCTTTATAGCGCACACTGTATAAAAATGTATAAAGTAGTTTTTTTTTCAAACGCCACAAAAGTATTACAATTGACAATGTAAAAAAGTCATTTTGACGCCTAGGCATAAAAGTAAAGCACTTTTGCGCCTAAGCACAACAGTACGAAAATATATTATTAAACTAACATTCCAAAACCATAGTTTCTAGATATACAGGGTGAGTCTTAGATAAGTGCAAATATTTTCAGGGCTGGTAGATCTCGATAAAAAAAAACATATTTTCTCTTTATCGTTTTTCAGATAAGTCCAAAATAACCGAGTTATTTAAGTTTGAAAATTAAAAAAGAAAATTATTTTTTTGAAAAAAATTTGAGAGCCACCGGATTTTTTTCTGTATTTGCATCCTTTTTAGTGCCGTAACCATAGAGTAAAGCCGTAACTATGGTAATATCAGAGATTAAGAAATTATACCGTGGGAAATGTTATCAAAAAATATACAGGGAAATTTAAAAGAAAATGCACGATTTTCAACATCTTTTTTTTTAAAAAAAAGTCATGTGTTCCTAGGGTCGAAATATACCACCCCTAAAAATATTTGCACTTATTTAAAACTGACTCTGTATAATTACTTACAATGAATTACTTTTAAATGTTTTTATATTATTAGTAAGGTTTGTGAACGTTTGAAAAAAATAGCATGTTCTATTGGGAGTAAATATGACTTTTTGTGCCTCGTCTATAATGTCAAACATACAGCCTCGCCACAAAAGGTATAATTTTTACTCTTGATAAACCAAAATACTATTTTTTCAAATGCCACAAAAGTATTAATTTTTGCGACGTGACTGACGA
This sequence comes from Sitophilus oryzae, assembly GCF_002938485.1. NCBI lineage: Eukaryota > Metazoa > Arthropoda > Insecta > Coleoptera > Curculionidae > Sitophilus > Sitophilus oryzae. The sequence continues at coordinate 21,521 of NW_022147079.1, forward strand.
CTAAGAATATAAGTGAATATAAGTAGGAAAATATATCATTAAATGTCAAAGTCAACGAGTGTAACCATAGTTTCTCCATATACCGGGTGAGTCTTAAATAAGTGCAAATATTTTCAGAGCTGGTAGATCACGATAAAAAAAACATATTTTCTCTTGGCCGTTTTTCAAAAAGATCCAAGTTATTAAAATAACCAAGTTATTCAACTTTAAAAATTAAAAAAAAATATACAGGGTGAGTCTTAAATAAGTGCAAATATTTTCAGGGCTGGTAGATCTTGATAAAAGAAACATACCTATTTTCTCTTTATCGTTTTTCAAAGTCCAAAATAACATAGTTATTTTACTTTGAAAATTTTCAAAAAAAAATATTTTTTGCTTAAATTTTGAGAACCACTCGATCTTTTCTGGGTTTTCTTTCTTGTAAATTTAATCTGCTACCTATGTTGCCATATTATTAACAAATTATGTTTTTTAACTAAAAACTAAAAAAAAATCCAATTTTTTCGTGAAAAAAACTCATAATCATGTTTCTGGGGTCGAAATATACTACCCCTAAAAATATTTGCACTTATTTAAAACCTACCCGGTACTTATTTTTAAGAAAATTTGAAAGCCACCAGATTTTTTCTGTATTTGCATCCCTTTTAGTGCCGTAACCATAGAGTAAATCAGTAACCATGGTAATAGCAGAGAATAAGAAATTATACCATGGAAAAATTTTCGGTGAACAAGCATTTCCAAAAAGTTTCTGAAAATATACAGAAAAATTTAAAAGAAAATGCACGATTTTCAACACATTTTGTTGCAAAAAATGACATGTTCCTAGGGTCGAAATATACGACCCATAAAAATATTTACACTTATTTAAGGCTCACCCTGTATAATTACTTACAAAGTATTATTTTTCATCATTTGCGACGTTGATTGAAATTGTTTAAAACGATTATTTGTGACGTTTGAATAAAAGTAGCATATTCTATTCGTTGTAAAAATGACTTTTTGTGCCTCGCATATAACGCCTGTTAAACGTATAGCATCGCCACAAGAAGTATCTTTTTTACTCCAAATAAAACAGTATACTATTTTTATTATTTAAAAAAATACCGAAAATCAAATTTAGTCAAATTCAATTACAACCTAGCTTTAAATTGTGCCATTAAGCGTTCAATATATTTAATTTAGGCGAGTGATCGAAGTGAGAGATTCAATAATTTTCGAGCTATTTTTAAATCTCCCGCCGCTCCGGGCGAGAACTCCATATATGCATGTCTTTCCTTTTTAGCGTCGCATCGGAAATGGGGAAAACGGGAACAGGATTCTGAAAATCCGGTATTCGATTTATATGGTAAAATATATTATCTAGGCATTTTGGCTCGTCGTTTTAGCCCGTTTCAAGTGTTACGCGCACCCGATATGCAAATTTTTGAAATCTTTATTTCCGATGCAAATCGACGTACAATTTTAGGTATTAGAACGTATAAAAATAAGTGGGTTATTTTATATTTATGTTATAAATACTTTCAGAAAAAAAAAATTGAAAATGATATCATACAAATAAATATTTACTATGTATTTGTGGAGGGTTTAGTTCTCGAAAAACGTCTAGGTATTTCGTTACTAAAGGAGTGCCTCAGTAGCACATCAATAAATGTAAAATATTATATTTACATATCGGCCAAACGATGGAAATGACAATTTTTTTTAATGGCCCAATGTATATTTTTTATATGAAACCGATATTACAGATATTGTACCAATATGCCAAATTAATAACTATACCTCATATTAACTAACTAACCCCATATTAATTTCAGATAAAAGGTAATTCTGCAGATAAAAATAAGTAAAAAAAGTTTGTATGTCCTAAAATGATTAGTTTCGGAGATACATCATTTTTATTTCGATTTATTCAAAATAATTTATGAAGTAACTACAATCGTCGTGTTCGACAATATTCTCTGAAAAATCTAGATAAACAAAGAACAACAGATATAAAGCATCCCAGATGAAAAGAGAGGAAAAACCTATACTCTCTCTGATATTTGTCAAAGTTACGGCAAAGTATTGTTGTAAATGTCATCTTTTTGATCGACCTGAAAACTTCGAGCAAAAAGATGACACTTTCAACAATACCCTGACAGATATCAGAGACGATACAGGTTTTTCCTCTCTTTTCCTCTGGAATACTTTATATTTACTGTTCTTTGTTTATCTAGATTTCTCAGAGCACAGTGCCGAACTCAGCTAATATTTGGATGAAAATTGGTGACATGTGAAATATCATTTTGATGTCAATATAACTCCTACTTGTAGAGGGCGTTAAGAGTAATAACTTTTCGTCCGTACCTGTATAAAACTACTAAGTAAAATAATATACATTTACGAAGTTTTTTACGTAAAAAAGGTCGCTTGGTAAAAATCGTTACCAGTAATGGTTCTCGAGATATTTGGAATCGAAAGTATCAATACCTGTCATCATTGACATAAATTAAACATTATTAAACTGAAATCATAAATTTGAAATCTTTTTGTGCCAAAAGTTTAACAGAAACTGTGTTATCATCATTTTTTCACAGAAAAATGTACGATTAATTTAAAAAAATAAAAAAATTCCAAATTTATTATTTCAGTCAAATAACTATCTACTCGACGTGTTTATTTTTTTTAATAATGACATGTATTGACTATTTCCATTCTAAGTATCTTGAGAATGGTTGCTCGTAGCGTTTTTTACGAAGATACATTTTTTACGTAAAAAGTCAAGGAAATGTATATTTTTTCACTCGGTAGTTTTATACAGATACGGACAAAAAGTTATTACTCTTCAAAACAGTTAAAACAGATATAGGTGGCGCCCCTACAAATAAGAGTCATATTGACATCAAAATCAAAAATATCTTGTCAAAAAACGTCCAGACACCAATTTACATCCAAATCTTGACGTTACTTCAGAAATTATTTGGAAAAAATCGAAATAAAAATAAAAATTCTACACCCTGTATCTCCGAAACTAAGCATTTTAGGACATACATTTATACGAACTTTTTACATATTTTTATCTGCAAAATTTGATGTCGAAGTTTCCAGAATACAGTTGGGACCACCCTATAGAATTAATATACTAAATCTATATTGTGCCGTTAAATAATCTGTCGTTTTCAACGTTTAACCAACATGTAAACATTATATTTAAGCAATACAGAGCTGTGTTTGTGTATTCTGTATATGAGATCAATTTGTAAATACCATATTATGGTATTAACAAATTGATGTGTCTTAAGCGGATATATTATCAAACAAATTGCGCAACAAACCGATGCGCAACAAACCGATGCGCAATAAAGCGATGCGCAACGTTGCGTTGCTCATCTGCATCAGCGGCCCATACATTATCAAACAAATTGCCCAACAAAGCGATGCGCAACGTTGCGTTGCACAACTGCGTCACCCATACACTTGGTCAAGTTTTGATCAAACTTTTTATTAAAAGTTGTGCATTGATCGAGAAACAATCATTGCGTCAATTATTATCGTATGTGGCCTAGATGATGTCGATGTTACCAAAAATTGAAAAAGAAAACAAAGAATTAGGATGAAAGAACTAAAATATTGCACAACGATGCGCAACACACACATTCACTACACAACACGTTGCGCAGTGAAACAGTCCTGTTGCACAAAAGAATTCAAACATTCTTGAAACTTATCAAACAACTGCGCAAACAAGTTGCCAATGTATGGCCCTGTTTGATGACAGCCTGTGTTCCGCAATTTCTTTGATATTGTATGGGCCGCTTTAGATACCCTTCTCTTACAAATCCTGAATTGCTACTGACATCCGATATTACTACAAAAAAGAATACCTACTAAACACAAAATTGTTTGGTACAATTTTTTTATTATTTTAGAATATAATTGCACAGAAATATTTTAATAATGATGATAAAAATATTTAAAAAACTGATCCTAAAAACACAATATATATGTAAAAAGGTAGAAAAGTCATTGGAGAAATATACACACAACCAAACTTATATGAAATCGCTCTTTATTTCTGACTAAATTTCTTGCAAGGATAATACAACTTTAAGATAAGGCCTTTTGTTGTAAATAAACATGATAATAAAGAATAAATGACTGCTGCAATTTATTTTCTTTTGAATTTTGTGTTCAGTAGTAAAATCACGATTGTCCGGTAATTTTCATTCGATCCAAAAAAATAAAAAAAAAATGATTTATATTGGATTAACAGATGTATAGAGGGGAAGAATTATTACTCTCACCGAACAAGGAATGCTCCAAAGAGACGTAGCAGAGATGGTAGGCGTTACCCAAGGTGTTGTATCGAAAACATATGCAAGGTATTTGAAATTAGGAACACACAAGAATAGACCCAGACAAAGTCGTCAAAGAGTCACTGACTGAACAACAAGACCGCCTTGTGGACCAAATTGCTAAAATAAATCCCAATGTTTCTCATCCAGAACTACAAAGACAACTTCTGGCAGCTACAGTGTGAACGTTTTAGTTGAAACCATAACAAAAAGGCTTCGTGCTCGAGGATTTTACACTAGGAGGGAGTTACGGATCCCACAGTTATATCGGCTAAATAAAATTGACCGGCTAAATTCATGCCTTCAACATCAAAACTGGACAACTGAGAATTGGCAAAATGTTCTTTTTTCGGATGAGACCAGAATTGGCCTAAGATCAGATAACCATCGAATTCGGGTTCTCAGAGCTCCAGAAAGACGAGCGAGACTTCAGGCTGCCAAATCTGTACCAAGATATAAAGGAGGAAATAGAATGTTCTAGGGAGGTATTATACTGGGAGCAATAACTGCATTGTTACCACTTCAACAAACTTTAACGGGTCGGAGATATGTTGACAATTGTTAGTCTTTGGAAAGCTGCAAGTGGTTATAATTTTAACTTCTTGTACGATAGTCTTGTCTCCATACCAGCAGAGTGACAAGAGAATGTCTTGAAACGGAAGGTGTCATAGTTTTGGGCTGGCCTGCATGTTCACCAGATCTAAGCGCTATCGAACACTTGGTGGCTAGCTCAAAATAAGGGGTTGACTCGTCGAAACAATCCAGAAATCTTGCACAGCTTATTGATGTAGCATTAGCAGAATGGGACAACATACCCCAAGACAACGTTGATAATTTAATAAGAAGCATGCTAGCGCGAATAGAAACTTGCATAAGGGCTAGAGGTAGGCAACAAGGAATATTAAAATTATCAATTTTCCTTTTGTTTTTGCTTTTGAGCCATTAAAAATTTTAATTTTAATTTCGTTTCAGAACCTAAAAAAAACCATTTTGTTTATTTTGGGAACCGATTAATCTTTTTTTATTGCTATATGGATTATTTTTCATTAAAAGTAATTGGCAAGGACTGAGTTTTATTCATAAATACAAAATTTTCATACGTCTCAAAAATTATGAAAAATAATAGTTGATTCCATATAAGTTTGGTTGTGTGTATATTTTTAAAACGATTTCACCAACCAATGATTTGACAATTTCTAAATAAACACATACTTTAAAAGAATATATATTATTATATGAATTAGATGTTTAAAATAAATATGTCAACTATTTAAGCTATTGTTTTCTGATTTAGTTTAATTTGGTGAGTATATAAACACCATGTCGTGTCTTCTTTAGATGATCAAAAAGTTTCTTTGTCGCCCAGAAAAATACCCCTCGGCAAGGGCATTGAGACAAGGAGATACCATCTTCCCAAGTTATTTACACTGGCACTGGAAAATGTCTTCAAGAAATTAGAATGGGAAAATAGATGTCTAAACATCGATGGGGTACACCTTAGCCATCTGAGGTTCGCAGACGATATTGTCTTGCTGAATACCGACATTCAAGAACTAAACACCATGCTAAATGACCAATCCCAGAAAATTGGCCTTAAAATGAATTTGAAGAAGACCAAGATAATGAGCAACAATATCCATAACATTACCGTTGACAACGTTATTATTGAAAACGTAGACCATTATATATATTTAGGTCATAAAATCAAGCTGGGCAAGGAAAACCAAAATACGGAGATGAAACGCAGGATCCATTTGGCATGGGTAGCATTTAGAAATATGAGCAATATTTTCAAGGATCAAAAGGTGCCCATCAACCTAAAGAAAAAGGCTTACAACAGCTGCATTCTACCTGTGCTTACGTATGGCTTAGAGACTATGGCAATTACTCGAAAAACAGCAGAACAACTACGAGTAGCAGAAAGAGCCATGGAAAGAATCATGCTGGAAGTCACCATTAGGGAAAAAATACGGAACACCCACATACGTCAAAAAACGAAATTAATAGATGTCGTTAAAAGAGTGGCAGTTCTAAAGTGGCAATGGATAGGACATGTCGCAAGACAGGATCCAGACCGATGGCCCCAAAAAGTCGTCCTATGGAGACCTAGGGAAACAATAAGAAGTGTGGGCCGACCAAAAAAGAGATGGGTCGATGACGTCAGGGTAGTGGCGGGAAGACAATGGATAAGATTGGCTAGAGATCGTGAAGCATGGAAAAACCTAGAAGAGACTATATCCAACACTGGATGGAATTAGGCTGAAAGAAGAAGAAGAAGAGAATTCGTTTTTGTGAGTTTAAAATTAAATTTAAATCAGAAATACGATCTTGTAATGCAAAATTGTATGTGTCTAAACATATTCACAAAACTTGTGTAAATTTACCATAATATATTTATTAAAAAAATGACGCCACGTCACGTGACTTCTTGTAAAGCTAGTGCGCATTAAGTATTCAATTGAAAACGTAGTTAGGAGGAAAGACGAGCAACAGTTCAGGAGAACGTCTCAAAGGTGATGTCTCGGGGGTGATTAGTGTTTATATAATTATCCCTGTATATCCTACACCTTGGAGTTTTTCCTTTTAATAATATAAGACAATCTCGGGTTGACAATCAAACGCAGATCACCGAAGAAGTTCAAATTTGTCGCGGTCATTGCCGGGTGATTGGAATTATAATGTAAACTATTTGACGACGTAACCGGCGATAACCACGATGAACAGAAGAATATAAGAAGAGTATGCTAAAGAAAGCGGAGTTGATAAGTTAAAGAGACAGTTGAGAAGTTCATTGCCGTTTGGTTTGGTTATTTGATAGTCAATAGCATCGATGTAGAATGAGTAAGAGGGGGGTTAATCACTGCGACCTTAACCCTCAACTGGCGTGGTGAATTTTTATAACGCTTATGGCGTGCTGCAATTTTTTTTGCAGTTAAAAATACATGATCAAGAGATTTTATAAAAAGCTTGTTATATTTTAACACTGTTTACAATATATTCAAACTTGTAAACGAGCAATTTCATTAATTTTCAACAAATTGATGAGAACGGACACAAAAATAAAGTAAAACTCATTTTTTAGAAATTTTTGACAACAGAAATGGCATGGCTAAGAAACCCATAGAAATTAAAAACATATATATTTTATAATTTTAGCGTAATATTAAAAGTACAAACAACTGAAATATGAAGCTAAAGTAATAAACATAAATTATTTTCAACAAAACTGCAAACCTTGAATGTACATAACTTTTTCAAATACAGTTCATGCTAATATAGGATCTGCATTTGCCGCACATGGATCGTGGATATTTGATTCATGAGATTTTTGTTTTTTGTCATTTCTTCATTGACATATGGTTGCCATATACCAAATCTCTTTCTTTTCTGGTATTGATAATTCAATATTCTCTATTCTATAAGTAAGAGATTCAGAATCCGAGTTATGGTTACTCTTCGGGGAAAAATCAATTTCTCGCTAATCTTCATCTCACTTAAGCCTCTTTAATTTCATCAAACCACCCAATTAATGCTTCCTCAAAATTAGCGTCCCAGTGAGGCACACATTTTAGACCACCCACCATCCTAATAACTATTTAAACCTCTGTAAAATGGTTACGTTTAAGAATTAGGCCTTGCCGCGCCATTTACCTTTAAGTTAGTGTAATGAAACATTCTTGGTGTGGTGGTGCCACACAGACCCCAACGAAACTTTAGCCCCCGCTGATAGGAACAATACTTGATAAAATCAAGTGCGCCTTACATATGTAGCTGTTAAAGGCG
>NW_022147079.1:29645-112769 GCF_002938485.1 Sitophilus oryzae
TTTAAAAAAGAATATATATTATTATGAATTAGATGTTTACAAATAAATATGTCAACTATTTAAGCTATTGTTTTCTGATTTAGTTTTAATTTGGTGGTATATAAACACCATGTCGTGTCTTCTTTAGATGATCAAAAAGTTTATTCTTTGACGGAAAATTTCCTCTACAGGTCACACAACCCCAGAAAAAATACCCCTCGGCAAGGGCGTGAGACAAGGAGATACCATCTCTCTCATGTTATTTACACTGACACTGGAAAATGTCTTCAAGAAATTAGAATAGGAAAATAGAGGTCTAAACATCGATGGGGTACACCTTAGCCATCTTAGGTTCGTGGACGATATTGTCTTGCAAGACCGACATTCAAGAACGAAACACCATGCTAAAGGAGCTAAATGACCAATCCCAGAAAATTGACCTTAAAATGAACTTGAAGAAGACCAAGATAGTAAGCAACAATATCCATAACATTACCGTAGACAACGTTGTTATTGAAAACGTAGATCATTATATATATTTAGGTCATAAAATCAAGCTGGGTAAAGAGAAACAACATACGGAGGTCAAACGCAGGATCCATTTGGCATAGGCAGGAAATATGAGCGATATTTTCAAGGATAAAAAGCTGCCCATCAACCTAAAGAAAAAGGCTTACGACAGCATCATCCTACCTGTGCTTACGTATGGCTTAGAAACTATGACAATTACCCGAAAAACAGCAGAACAACTACGAGAAGCACAAAGAGCCATGGAAAGAATCATGTTGGAAGTCACCATTGGGAAAAAAATACGGAACACCCACATACGTCAAAAAACAGAACTAATAGATGTTGTTAAAAGAGAGGCAAGTCTGAAGTGGAAATGAATAAGACATGTGGCAAAACAGGAACCAGACCGATGGCCCCAAAAAGTCATTCTATGGAGACCTAGGGGAACCACAAGAAGTGTGGGCCGACCAAAAAAGAGATGGGTCGATGACGTAAGAACGGTGGCAGGAAGACAATGGATAAGATTGGCTAGAGATCGCGAAGCATGGAAAAACCTAGAAGAGACCTATATCCAACACTGGATGGAACCAGGCTGAGAAAGAAGAAGAAGAAGAGAATTCGTTTTGTGAGTTTAAAAATTAAATTTAAATCAGAAATACGATCTTGTAGTAAAATTGTATGTGTCTAAACATATTCACAAAACTTGTGTAAATTTACCATAATATATTTATTAAAAAAATGACGCCACGTCACGTGACTTCTTGTAAAGCTAGTGCGCATTAAGTATTCAATTGAAAACGTAGTTAGGAGGAAAGACGAGCAACAGTTCAGGAGAACGTCTCAAAGTGATGTCTCGGGGGTGATTAGTGTTTATATAATTATCCCTGTATATCCTACCTTGGAGTTTTCCCTTTAATAATATAAGACAATCTCAGGTTGACAATCAAACGCAGATCACTTGAAGAAGTTTGATTTGTATCGCGGTCATTGCCGGGTGATTGGAATTATAATGCTAAACTATTTGACGACGTAACCGGCGATAACCACGATGAACAGAAGAATATAAGGAAAAGTATGCTAAAGAAAGCGGAAGTTGATAAGTTAAAGAGACAGTTGAGAAGTTCATTGCCGTTTGGTTTGGTTATTTTGATAGTCAATAGCATCGATGTAGAATGAGTAAGAGGGGGTTAATCACTGCGACCTTAACCCTCAACTGGCGTGGTGAATTTTATAACGCTTATGGCGTGCTGCAATTTTTTTGCAGTTAAAAATACATGATAAAGATATTTTATAAAAAGCTTGTTATTTTAACATTGTTTACAATATATTCAAACTTGTGAACAAACAATTTCATTATTTTTCAACAAATTAATAAGAACGGACACAAAAATAAAGTAAAACGCATTTTTTAGGAATTTTTGACAACAGAAATATAACTTGGCTAAGAAACCCATAGAAATTAAAAACATATATATTTTATGATTTTACCGTATTATTAAAAGTACAAACAAATGAAATGTGAAGCTAAGGTAATAAACATAAATTATTTTCAACAAAACTGCAAACCTGGAATGTACATAACTTTTTTAAATAAAGTATATGCTTATATAGGATCTGCATTTGCCGCACATGGATCGTGCTCATTTGATTCATGAGATTTTTGTTTTTTGTCATTTCTTCATTGACATATGGTTGCCATATACCACATCTCTTTCTTTTCTGGTGTTGATTATTCAATTTTCTCTCTTCTATAAGTAAGAGATTCAGAATCGGAGTTATGGTTACACTTAAGCCTCTTTAAGTTCATCAAATCACTCAATTAATGCTTCCTCAAAATTAGCGTCCCAGTGAGGCACACACATTTTTAGACCACCCACCATCTAATAACTATTTTAAACCTCTGTAAAAGATGGATTACGTTTAAATGAATTAGGCCTTACCGCGCCCCAACCGACCTTTAAGTTGGTGATTTGGAATTCTTAATTTGTCGGTGGTGCCACACGAGACCCCAACGAAACTTTAGCCCCGCTGATAGGAACAATGCTTGATAAAATCCAAGTGCGCCTTATCGTGTCTACCAGTTAAGGCGCGCCAGTTTTATCAAGAAATATTATCTGGCTTGTCTTCGATGAGAATGACCAAAAGTAAATGTGGCTGGCGATGTACACTAACTTTCGACTAAAATTTCGCTAGTGCAAAGGCCAATAGACCCAACAAAACCATGTATTGAAAGGGATTTAAGCAATGCCCAGAGATCCCACTAGACCCCCACCATGCCAATTGAGGGGTTACAGGAATTATTGTGACCCCTTTCTTGAGTTATAGTCGCCATACAGTCCGATAACTCATCACACATGGGAATCTTTCCTGTCGTATGGAGGACAGGATATACAATATACAAGGATATACATATGAGATTAGACCTGATACCGGTGTTGTCCCGAATCTATAATAGAGGATATATGCATCTTTCTCTATTGCTTCCTTGGATTTGAGGTCAATTACATTTAGGTTAATCGGTCCACTTCTACAGAGCCCCGCATGCAGAAGTAAGGTAGACAAGAATACAATAGGTTGCCCCCTGGTCCCCCAAGTTTGAGACCAGTAGAAGCTAGTCTAGCACCACATCCCTTTGACCTGGTCGCGCCATCATAGGATTTAGGTTTTTGGTGAGGTTGTGTCCTTTTTTAGTTTATAGATAACCACAGGAAGTAGAAGGTGCCTGGTATGACGGACAGGGTAGTCCCATCCGGCATTGTTATACATCTAGATGCAATTCCCTGGCAACGACACTACAGCCAGGGACAAGACAATGAGATGCTCCGTAGAGTCTTTACAAGGCTAAAGTGATAGAGGGGATTCCCCCTAGCACTTGACTAGGATCTTGCCACCAATGACAAGGTCTCGCATCTCCTAGAGGAAGATAGCAACGATAGTCAATAGTCAGTTGTTAAGTTAGTCAGTGAATAAATCAGTTAGCCAATCAGCCAGCATGTTTCTGTAAGTGTTTCGCATACTCTATCTAGTCTTGGAATTTTCCAAAATTGTTGTATTTTTACTTAATAAATGGATCTTTTTGTAATGGTTGTTTAATCTGAAGAGAGAACCTGAACTTCAGCGAACATACCAAAGGCCCTCAAAATGTGGCAACAATATCATGTCATTTAACTTTTATTTATCTAATAATTCTTTGCTATCTCATGCTTTTGGCGTAAATAAAAGCATTTTTTATTTAAATATTTTTTCTGTATTTATAAAGCTCCTTAAGCTACACGAATGACGTTAAATTTTATAGAAAGAGAATATATTAAATCTATGTTTATATGTATTACAGTTTAATTCATTCATAATATGGTGTAATTTTTGCTAAGAAAATATCCCTATTTATATATTTAATTTTCAAATACGAAAATTAAAATTAACTGTTTCTACAAACTAAACGGTTATTTAGAATACAGAGGTGTCAGAATAAAGATATCTATTCAAAGTAAACAACTACATATATATCAACTTGTTGTAGCACTGTCTTGGCCTCATAATTCTGAATTTCCTAGGGCGTAAAATTTAATACGAGGCTGTATGGCGTAGAAAACACGACAGATCAATTAGGAGAACAAGTCCTATATCATGATTTATAACGACAACATTGGATATTCCAAGACCGGGCTTGGAGTAAGTTATTGCTTTATTGGTAGAATTGCTGCGATAGATATAACGTTAACGAAGCTTTTAAAATTAAGGGTTATAAGATTAAACCTTATGAAATGAAATGTAAATGACCAAAAAATATTTTTTGCAGGTTTTAAAGTTCGGTAAGAAATGTAATTATTACCATATATACATGAAACATATTTCCTCTTCACTGTTTTTCAAATAAGTACAAAATAACAGATATTTTACTTTGAAAATTAAAAAAAATAGTATATAAAACAACGAGTTTCGAAAACGACGTTTTGAACACGAGTTCGACAGTTTGTTGAGTGTAATCGACAGTGTTCGACAGTTTGTTGAGTGTAATCGAACGAGTGTACAAAGTTTTCAAACGAGTTTTTTGCGCTATTTTTTCTACGACTACAAATTAGCAGCAGACTCACTCAGTTTTTGTCAGTTTTGTGGAATGATTTGCGATGTAATGATGCCATTTTTCTGACGGCTGCGTTGGGTTTGGCCATAGATAAATGAAACAAGTTTAGATTGTGGTTTAGATTGGAAAGTGCCCATAAGGACAATGTAAACACTATTTGGCGCTATTCTTGCAACGGTCGCGACCCAAAACTTTTGAAAATTTCGGAGCGGTTCGGCTTTTTCCGGAATTATATCGCCAAATATTGTTTATTCAAATTTATTATTATTTTCGTTTAATTTTATAAATAAAATACAGTGTGTTGCATACAAGAAACTTTATTTTATATAAGGACGCATGTATGAAATACCTATGAAACATTGGAAACCGACGTTATGCCACGATCCACGATGGTTTTTGCAGTTCACAGTTCACAGCACAGATTTTTAAGTTTTTAATGCCACTTTTCCACAATTATCACCGGTTGGAGTAAATAAAACTTGAATTAAACTCACAAGATAGCAATTATTACTTTGAAAATGGACGCTATAAACACTTTTCGGAGTTTCTTTAATGAGAGCGGTTTAGATTTTGAAAGATTATTATGATTTTTGAAGATTCTGACTTTGACAAGAGAAAATTATTTCTGTTTTTGTTTGCCGTTGTTCTTAGCGACCGCCTCTGGCGACCGCTATAGCAGCGCCAGATCGCGTATAACGGTCGCGACCCACAATAATTTCGCGACCTAAAATTTTTACGGGCTTTCCAATCTAAACTTGTTGCATTTATCTATGGGTTTGGCCAAAGAATATACCTAGCTAGAAAAAGAATGGACTCATACGTAATATGTCATACTGAAAAATGGTCCTACAGAAGTGGCGCCATCTATTGAGTAGGGCTTGTTTTAAATGGATCGAAGCGCGGGCTTTTAAATGAGCGTATTTATTGAATTTTACTCTAAAATAATTAAATTTGATTATTACATCTTATTTTTTACACAAATTGAGACAATACTAATAACAAGTATCGTTGTGATGTGTAAAAATAAGATTAAACAGTATACTTTACACAATTATTAAATAAAATTAAAAGCCAAACATGTGAAATATTTATTATTTTATAGTTTTTATTTATCGTCCAAATATTTAAACATCGTTTATTATAATAAAACAAGACCAACAACGCGTAATACGCCCAAAGTTTTGTAAATGGAGTAAATATAGTAAATAGGTACTTAAATGATGGCAAAAATAAAAGACTTACATTATATTTTTAGGGCCACAAACAAAAGGAATTGTCTAATTAAAACACATATAACAAATTATAGTTCGAAAAACATTTTGATAATCATTTATTTGATAATATTATGATTGGCGCTATGACAACAACAATACTTTTTTAGAATTTGACAATAATATGACAATGGCCGTTGGAAACTATGGAAACTACAAAAAAATTCTCATTTAACGCCATCTGGCAATAACTAGTAGCAACTTCTTAACCTAAAAATTAATTGCACTAGCACCTAGTGGCTAGGGCTGGAACTATTTTATTTGAGATTTCCGTGGAAACGGAACTTTCCCGCCCCTGGGTTTGGCGTTTCAGCTAAACATTGGAGGTTAAAAATGTTAAAATTGACACATGTCGTGTGCACTAAGACACATGCCATGCTCTAAATCCTTAGCACATGACAGTTTGCAAAACGCCAATTTCAGATCGAATTTTCCGTGTGTCAAACTGAATTTTCTAGGCTAGTCGTAGAAAAAATTGATTTTTCTCTTAAATTTTGAAAGCCACTAAATATTTTCTGGGTTTTCTTTTTTGTAAATTTAATCTACTACTTATGTTGCCATATTATAAAGATATATCTTAAATAACTCGGTTATTTTGGACTTATTTGAAAAACGATAAAGAGAAAATATGTTTCTCTTATCGAGATATACCAGCCTTGAAAATATTTGCATTTATTTAAGACTCACCCTATATATGGATATTATAAAACATCTCTTTCAAACGGTAATGCCTTTATTTTCGTTTTTGGTATTGTATAAGAGTTCACATAATACATTGATTATTCAGAGGACTTCAGCTCATACATTCACTCTTTCCAGTTTCCAGGGCATACAAATGAAACCGCTTAAATGAATAATTATACGTGTAATTATTATCCATTTTTGAAAGCAAACAAAAGTTTATCTCAAATTTTGTGTATTTTACACGCTGTTTGATGTAATATTAATTTGGATGTTGCGAGAGAAAATAAATTAATTCGTTCATTTCATAAAGCAATTAAAATTTGGACGTACGATAATAAATTATAGAATGTTTAATTGGGCTTTTTTATCTGTCAATTAGGATCAGTATCACGTATTGTTGAAATTTGTATAATTATTATGTTAATAATATTGGATATTTGGTTGAATTAGCAAAATTTATTTTGGCAGAAAATTATTTTTGATTAATCAAATAAATGATTAACAAATAAAATGATGATTAATTTATAATTTATTCATGAAATTGAATGATTTGAATTCGTATAGGGTTTCCAGTTTACGGGATCGGGATCCCGTTTAAAAATCCCGTGATCCTGGGATTCCAAGATTGACTATCAGATTGACAAATTTAATTTAAAGAAATACTTAATAAAATGAAGCTACATATATCAGAAAGAAAATGGAAAAGAGCTTTATTAAAATAGACAAAACAAAGTAACATTCATATTAATAAGTAAAAAAAATACAATTGTTGCTGTAAAAATAATAAAATATAGCAAACACGGAAAAATAACTTTTTGATATTGACGTTCGGCTTAGTATAAATGAAATATGATCTTTGAAAGTCTAAAGTGTGTAAAGTGGAATCATTTTAATTTGGGCATTTAAATTTTTAGCAATTTTCGGGATTTCGGGGATAAACATACACAGGGATCCCGAGTCCTGGTTTGGAAACCTTAAATTGATATGATTCTTTGTACAGGGACATCATTTTAAGTGTCCCACTCAATTTACAATTTTTCTGATTTTTATTTAAAGATAGTAGAAAGATTTTTTAATGTAATTTTATACAAGGATGCCGTATTTCTGCCTCAAAATTTTTAAAACGTCAATTTTGATATGGCGTCATCTTGATTTTTTTTAATAGAAACTATGGAGTGTAGAGATAAGGGGAAATATCTCTTATGGGACTTATTTGAAAAAGTTGTCACAAAATGAGAAGAATAAAGGTTCACCAAATGACCACATTGGCGCTAATGACACATAAATCTAAAAAATTAAAAGTAATAAAAGAATAAAACAAACATAACCAAACATTACCAAAAAAACTTTGTTTTTTATTTTCTATATATCATTTTTATATATTAGAGGCCCAGTTTGCTGCTGAATAAAAATCGATAATGTATTTCATGTAACATGAGAATAAAATTTGTATTTTTTTGAAACTCGCACCTTCACGTCAAACATTTATTTCTTTTAAATAATTTTCTGTTCTAAAAATTTTCGGGGCATATTTTAAATTTTAGGTTTTTGATACAGCAGCGCCATCTTAAGACTTCCCTATTTTATGCACGAAGATATTTCTCCTTACCTCTACACTCCATAATAGAAACTCCTACAAATTTTAGCATCTTCCGCTAAACATATTTTAGCTTAATTTCAAAAATATATAGTTTAGTATACTTTGCACTTACCGTTTTCGATATACAGCGCATTTAAAAATGAAATATTTACTTAAAATGATTCTGGAACATTTCATTTTTAAATGCACTGTATATCGAAAACGGTAAGCACAAAGTATACTAAACCACAAATTACCTATAACAGATGCGAAAGAAAGCGACTGCATCGGAAACCGCTCGGCAAACCCGACATGCCTATTAAGTGGTGTAAATACACCACCGTTTAGTCCGGAAACCTATGCTGTGTCGTATTCGCTTGCTGGAATGACATAGTGCGTGGTTATATGTTTCTTTTTAAAAACGCGTGTAGGATTTTTGTTGAACTTTTGAATTGTTATTTCTAAGTTTTGGTAATTTGTATATCTTATTTAAAATGGAATGCAAATGTGTTTATTTAGAAGGAAAAAAAAGATATTTATAGTATAAAAAATTAATTTATTTAACAAAATTTAATTAAAAATGTGACAAAATAGTTACCTTTCTATTGGTTCTATCGGACTTTTTTCGACTATATAAATCTTTATTTGTAAACTTTAATACATCAAATATTTTCAATCTAATAAATCATTTAATGATGTAAATAAGAGGAAATTTCTCACATGGGTGGTCAAATTTTATAGTTTTCATTATATCAAACAGCCTCTGAGAAAAGATTTCAACTCAAAATGCCTTTAATTATGTTTGACTACATCATTAAAAAGGGTCTTCAAATACATCAATGTGATATTTGTCTAAAATTTGCAAAAGAATCCGAATCTCTGGATAACTCGAAATTATTTACCCATTTAAAAGCCTTTGATCATGAAAGTGGAAAAATTTGTTCATTTTTTTTTGACGGGCTGGAAAAATTATTTATATTAAATTTTGATGAGTTTTGCACTGAATAAAACATTCAGAGGCTGTTTGATATAATGAAAACTATAGAATTTGACCACCCATGTGAGAAATTTCCTCTTATTTACATCATTAAATTATTTATTAGATTGAAAATATTTTATGCATTAAAGTTAGTACAAAAAATAAAGATTTATACAGTCGAAAAAAGTCCGATAGAACCAATAGAAATGTAACTATTTTGTCACGTCTTTAATTAAATTTTGTTAAATAAATTATTTTTTAAACTATAAATATCTTTTTTTTTCCTAATCTCCTACGAGCTGATATAATATGACGAGCAATCTATTAAATTACTGTGAGATTATACAGAAAAGTCCACAGACTTCGAGACATAGGAAAATCAAGTCCAGTTAGCGTGTGTCCAAATTTTGACAAGTTTTCAAAAATTACAGTTTTGTTTAGACTGACATTTAATTTCGCCTGACTTCTCGGTGAATGATTTTATGGGAGTACATACAATCTAAAATTTACGGCCATGAAGAAATTAAAAACTTGGAGCAGTTAAGACAGAAAATATTTAATGCCTTTGACACTGTCACCCCTGATATGTTATCCAATGTGTGGAGGGGATTTTATGATCATTTGGGTTATTGTTTAATGCAAGAGGGAGGCACTTTTGAACAATTTTTGTAATTTTTTAAATTTCATTATCCTGTTTTTTTACCGTTTACCCATTACCTACCTTGACGGACATGGGAAAACGGAGGTCCTTTTCAGGACCGCAAATATTCTGATTGAGAAAATTGGTAACTTTTTTTTGGATTAAAAAACAAAAGTTGTTAATATAATATCAATTTAAAAGGGTTTTAGTAGTTTTAATACACACTATGATATAAAATTTATTATTATTATAATGTACATTATTAATACTATTGTTCATTCGAAATGGTATTAAGGCCCAATTGCAACAATGATTTAAATTTTTCTTAAAGATAAGTAGAGCTTAGAATGAGCTGTATTTATATTTACTTTAATATTCACTTTAAATGAGGGAATTTGACTGAAACAATTTTTGAATTTGAATTGTTTTTAATGATACTAACAATTTTAGTTCAATTTTTAATAAAATTTATTTAATATTAATAGAAATCCAAGAGATTTGAAACCTCTTTTAGCGATTTATAACATTCTCAAATGAATTACAGGTGCCCTTATTTTCTATGAAAATCACACAGCTTTTTTTCATAGTCGCTACAGTTGCTATAGCTATAAAAAACTAATTTTTAAGGTGTGAAAATTCGACACACGCTAAATGGACTTGATTTTTCGTATGTCTCGAAGTCTGTGGACCTTTTTGTATGCCTCGATAACATATTGGTGCAGATTATTTTCACCCAAACAAATAATAACCCAAACTATACATTGATGCGGATTGTCTATGAACTCTTTCTGAAGGTCACAGAAACCTGAACGCGTAATTCGGTGTTCTTTCGCATCTTTTGTAGTTAATTTGTGATTAAACTATATATTTTAGAGATATAGCTAAAATATGTCTACCGAAAGATAAAATATGTGGGGGTTTCCATTTAAAAAAAATCAAGATGGCGTCGTATCTGTCAAAATTGACGTTATAAAAAAGGTTAAGGTAGAAAATCGGTATCCTCGCCAAAAAATATATTGAAAAATCTTTCTACTATATTTAAATACGAAACAGAAAAATTATAAATTGAGTGAGACACTTGATGTCCCTGTACATGCTTCCCCGAGAGACAACTTATACCAAAGCTAAATATCTTTCTCAATCACCTCAACCCACAAAAGGACTCCATCAAATTTACAATTGACAAACAGAAAAACTTCTGTCTGTCGTTTCTTGTCAGTCGAAATGAGACACAACCAATAAACGGGACTGTTATTCAAGTTCTCAGAATACTCTGAAGTAAAATGTTTAAAGCCTATCAAAATCTGAAAAGATATTCCGTCTTAAATCGATTCAAATAGAACCTCCATTTATCGTCGACAGCCAGTGTTACTTGATACGTTTTGACTGAACAGGTAGAATGTAGATATGGGAGAAAGGTTAATCACCGCGACCATTCAGATCTATTAGGCCCTCTTTTCTTGAGTTATAACATAACTCATCACAAAGCCTGAGATCTTTGACAAAAACCAGTATCTGAGAGGTTTTTACAGAGGTTAGTTCTCCATCGTGGCCGGCCGTAGCTCCAGCGTTGTCGATATGCGGAGCGGATGGTACTGGGTTCGATCCCCAGCCAGTACGGCCGCTTTATTTATTTAAATAAAAATATTTATTTATCTAAATAGAGAGACCAACGAGCCGCCACCTCAAGGAAGGCAATGGCAAACTACATTGAGTATATTTGCCTTGTACAGCCTCTCAAATAGTGCCGTTCGGATTCGGTAATATACTGTAGGTCCCGTGTACTTGTGAAACACTGATGACACACATCAGAAGTACATGCGAGAGGTAGCCGACGCTCTATATAGAGTATGGCACTGTAAGAAGAAGAAGTTCTCCATCTCCAATATCAGTCTTACCAAACTTCATGGCAGGAATGGTTATCGTCTCGGCGCACTCAGTGATGATGTGTTCTGATATTTCTCCATTTTTCCCACAGAATATACATTCGCCGTTGTTTCTTAGCTTCAATCTATTGAGGTGGTCGTTTAGGGGACAGTGTCTTTTTAAAAACCCTGAGAATCCGAAGATTGTTCTTACCTAAATCTAGAAAAATATTTGATTTTTCTCTGTCCTAAGTTCTGAGAAATTCTTAAACCGTTAGGGGATTACCATTCCAAGTTCCGGATGGAGTCTTCCACGTTCTTCAGTTCAGCTTGATGTTAACTTCCACTTAGGTCCAGCTAGTGGATTGCTCTCCTTTTCCAGCTGGGTAATTTGCTTTTTCATTGCCTTCTATCCCTTGGTAGGCAGGCACCCACAGTAGGAGAACTTCATTATCTTTGCCTAATTTGTTCAGCTTCTCTAGGCATTCTTTGACTAACTTCGAATTTATGTTTACTGATTTGATCGCTTTTAATGCTACTTGACTGTCGGATAAAACGGCTATTTTTTCCCGAGAGTTCCTATCTAAGAAAAGTTGTATGCATCTTTCGATAGCGTAGATTTCTGCCTGAAGGATGCTGGGGTAGGTGTGTATTTAGGTTTTGGTCCAAATACTCCAAAACATCAGTATACCACGTTATGGCTGGTTGTTTACCATAATGTGGTATACTTTTGTTTTTATTGCCACAAGAATGTGTAGTGGTGTTAGGTCTAGAATGACCTCCATTGCTGCTGTTAGGGATGATCTCATGGCTCCTGTGATGCAGATGCATGCCATTCTTTGTAGTTTGCACAGCAACTGCTCCATAGGCAATCATGGTCTTACTATTATGGTATACATCCAGCGCAAAATGTTAGGAGCACAGCCCTATCTATTTCCCGCCAGTCTTTTGCATATCATGAGAACCTTTGTGGCATTTCTGGTAATACTGTAACTGATATACTATTGTACAGGGTGGTCGAAAATGGTCGGTTTTAACAGAGAAAACCTATTTCCTGACAAGATAGAGCAAAACCGACATAGATGTCATGGGCTCAATTTCTCAGGAACGTTTAATGGCGTAAACCGCCTGTTGACATTTTCACTGCCAACCGAAATACGGGGTCTTTTTGAATTTTTTGCCATTTCGAAAATTGCCCATAACTATTTTATTTCGCGGAATAATAAAATTTTGTAAAAACGTTTTTAAGGCACTTTTTTAAGCACAATCCAATGGCGTAGTCAGTATTTTTCTATACTTGCTCTTTTTGTCAGAAATAATAAAAAATATAATTTATAAATGGAAATTATAGTTGGCTATGAACGAAAAATGCTGGCGTTTAACAGTTTCCAACGATATAAAGTTATGTGTATTTATTTCTAAGAATGAGGTAAATATTAGGTTTTTTTATCTTTGTATCGAACGGGCCCGGATTTTGTTGACCTAGTTGCCTAATTATTTTTTATCACAATTTAATATTCTATATTATTATTTATCGGCGTAATTAAAGACTTTTGAAAAGGTAAATCAACATTCAATATTAGTATTACCATTTACAATTAAAACGCCAGGGTTACAACTGCACTATTAAATGGAGAATTTAGAGAGAATTGGAACAAGGGGTCCCATATCTTGACCAGCTAGGTCCTGTGATTTTCAACAAAGAGGTGCTATTGCATCGATTTCAATTGTAATTGCTAATACTAATATAGAATGTTAATTTACCTTTTCAAAAGTAGTGAATTATGCAGATAAATAATAATATAAAATATTAAATTGTGATAAAAAATAATTAGGCAAATAGGTCAACACAAAATCCAGGCCCGCTTCGATATAAAGATAAAAAATCTAATATTTCTCTCATTCTTAGAAATAGATACCCTTAACTTTATATCGTTGGAAAGGGTTAAATGCCAAAAAATTTTAAGTTCATAGCCAACTATGATTTCCATTTAAAAAATTATATTTTTCCTTATTTCTGATAAGAAGAGCAAGCATAGAAAAAAATTGACTATGCCACTGAATTGTGCTTAAAAAAGTGCCTTAAGAACGTTTTTACAGAATTTTATTATTCCGCGAAATCAAAAAGTTATGGGAAATTTTCCAAATGGTAAAAAATTCAATAGACCCCGTATCTCTGTTGGCAGTGAAAATATCAACAGGCGGTTTACGCCATTAAACGTATCTCAGAAATCGAGCCCATGACATCTATGTCGGTTTTGCTCTATCTAGTCAGGAAATGGGTTTTCTTTATTAAAACAGACCAATTTCGACCACCCTGTACAACACTTGTAATACTGTAACCAAAACGATAGTTTTGTTCTAAAACTGAATGATCCTCTTAGTTCTCTAGACGGTCTTCCATCTTAATTCAGTTAAAGTAAAACTTCGGCATAGTTTCTTACTTGACACGTTTTGACTGAACAGGTGAGACGTAAAGCATACTGAAATAGTTTAGGTCGATGTGGTCACCATATATTCCTAAAAACGTGTAACATACCATCGATCTTTAAACGCTCTGTATAATCAATAAAAGCAGCTACATTTTTTGGAAATATATCTTTTAACCTTCGGAAAATAAACTACGAAAGCTACGTGCTTCTTTTCGGAGCGTATATGGCAGAAATACAGCTGAAAAACAACTTTCACGTGCTAAAGATATAAATTGTCCGACAGTTGCTATATTGCCTTCTGTTATTGCTGTATATATGACACTCTACACGCGAATAGGAAGAAGACACGAAAAAATAACGATACTTTTGTGACTGTATGACGTCATTTATACCCACGTCTTCTTGCAAGTCCACTTTTTTACGATTTATCATGGTTAGGAAAGAAACAGGAAAAGTATGCTTTTATTTAATAGAAACTTCAATCTTTTTCATTTTTAAAGAGGCACTAAAAAATATTTTTTATTTGAAAATTCTCTTTTAAGAGTCCATTTCAATAATCCGAAAAAGTAGCAAAATAAGCGTTCGTCAGTTAACATATTATGTAAAACTAGTTAGGTATTTTTACACAAATGAAGAAGGAAATTAAAGATAAAGGATTATGCTATATCCATATTGTAGCACATTTTAAGTCTTCTTTATTTTTAAGATTTTGATGGTCACACTTCAAGAAAATATTCCTTATGTTTGGACTAAATTTTCTCGAAAATAAAGACATAATCTAAACATCCGTTACAATACGGAAATAGATTGAAGTTTTGCGATTACAGTGATATATAATTTATATGGTTTTGTAACAAATTGCTCGCTATTTTATGGCAAATGCTGAAGCTCTGCAAACCTTAATTAAGGCTAAACCAAGCCTTAATTAAAGCACGTGTGTTCGGAATTTTAGGTGTGGCTCAACACGACAGGATGGGGCTAAGCCTTAAGCCGGAGTCTCATGCATCCGAAATCCGATGACACGACGATCCGACGGTGCTCCTATTGGTCGAAATATTTTGACACCAATTTTTATCCGATATTTTTAACTAATCGTCCGACGTCGTATAAAGTTAAATTTTGTTTAACTTTTTTACGATATCGTGTTCAGCAGAAAAATGGCAAAACTGTCAAATTTCGGAACGAACTTTCGGATGTATGTGACAGGCTTGTTTTATTTCACACGATAACTTCAAATTTCGGATGTCGTACCATCGGATTTCATGAGAGTCCGGCTTTAAGCTTGATTTTCATGCATCCGTTAAGCCGGAGTCTCATGCATCCAAAATCCGATGGTACGACATCCGAAATTTGAAGTTATCGTGTGAAATAAAACAAGCCTGTCACATACATCCGAAAGTTCGTTCCGAAATTTGACAGTTTTGCCATTTTTCTGCTGAACACGATATCGTAAAAAAGTTAAACAAAATTTAACTTTATACGACGTCGGACGATTAGTTAAAAATATCGGATAAAAATTGGTGTCAAAATATTTCGACCAATAGGAGCACCGTCGGATCGTCGTGTCATCGGATTTCGGATGCATGAGACTCCGGCTTTATACGTTGATACGATGGTCCGACGGTGCTCTGATTGGTTATAGCGTTTTCGCGCCACTTTTCATCCGTAAATATTTTACTTCAGCCCGTCAACGGACCCGTTCATACGATAACGGACGTTTTGACACTTTTTTGACAAATTTAAGCTAACTTTAATAAAAATATAAGTAAAATAGCAAAATCGTTATGGAAACGAAAATAGAAAATGACACCAACGTATATCCAATAAACGGGGGGAAAAAATGCAATAAATTTAAAAACTGCGTTATTTTCTAACCAATCAAAGTCTTTAAATTCTACCAATAAAGTTAATATCGTATCAACGTATCATCGGACAACGGATGCATGAAAATCAAGCTTTAGGCAGATTTCTGAAATATAATATATATTTCCTTCGCCCTCTCATCCGCTTAATACCTGACATCTATAAAATTGACTACCTGCAAAAAAGAGGCGTAATTAGGCAACTGAAAAGTGGTACGTGTAGGAGCTTCAGGAGTATTTTTTCTGTTATTAGAAGCATATTTTTATGAAGAAATTCTGCAACTGACTCGTGTTACAAAAATCATGTCGGCCTGTGTTATTTTTGAAGTGAAACTTCTTTCCACACGCTGGGAGTAAATATTGAAAGCCGTGACACATGAGCTAGCGTCACGACACGCGTCGCGAAAAGTGGTAATGATCGAAAAAGTGGTAAGCCAATGAGGAAGTTGAGATGGGTCTTTGGAGCTTGGGCCCTATGTGAGCTAGGGGCTAAAATTCGGAATGTAGATGGGGATCTTTGAGCTTTTTAATGATATTTTAACAACATTTCGTGCACTATGAAACTCCATCATCATTGGCTAAAAAATCGTCCGATTTAAATGATATGTGGATAGATTGGACCAAGGCTGGTCTTGGTATGCATGCTGGTCATGACCGTCCATGACGTGTGTCACTGTGACAGTTACATTTCACGTAAGAAACGTCAAATTACATCGAAAGTTGATGTCGTCTGATAAATGGAGTATAGAGGTAAGGAGAAATATCTTCGTGCATTAAAAAATGGTCATAAAAAGGGAAGACTTAAGATGACGCTACTGTAGCAAAAACCTAAAATTTAAAATATGCGACGAAAATTTTTAGAACAGGAAATGATTCAAAAAAGATAAATATTTGACGTGAAGGCGTGGGTTTCAAAGAAATACCAATTTTATTTTTCACATGAAATAAATTATCGACTTTTATTCAGCAGCAATATACTGGGTCTCTAATATATAAAAATAATTGTTTTATATTCTAAAAAATAAACACAAAGCATTTTTTTGGGTAATGTTTGTTTATGTTACTTTTATTTTATTATCTATGGTTACTTTTCATTTTTAGATTTATGCGTCATTAGCGCCACTGTGGTTATTTGGTGAATCCTTATTCTTCCCATTTTTGTGACCACTTTTTCAAATGAAGTCCCATAAGAGACAATATTTCTCCTCATCTCTACAACAACTCAAACAAATTTGATCGGTAGGCTATGTGAGCGACGGTGCACACGGTCTCACCCTGCTAAGTTAGATTTTATAAACATAAGACGTTTTGTTTACATCTTCATCAGAGTGGAACTAAGGATTTGATATTGAAGAAAAATGTGAGTTAATTTCTTTATCTTATCTTTATTTTTTTCTATATATTTATCTTAATTTTTTTTATGGTTTGTATACAAATACTGATAAAAAAAATGTAAAAATACAAACTAGATCATTGACATGATCATCATTGATCATGTACTTTTATGCCACAAAATATGTGTAAAATTCAACAAAAACATGTGTAAAATTTCATATTTTCTGGAATTTTACACATTTTTTTGTGGCATAATATAGAGGAAAAATATGTTGTTTTTTCTCAAAAACGGTTAATGTTAGGTATAGAGTGTTTAATATTAAAATTTATAAAATTTTACACAGAATTTTTGTATGTAATAAAACACTAGGACTTATTGAAAATAAGAAAGTTGCCCTCAACTTCTGTTATTTCCGGCACTGCCGCCAAATTGAAAATATTTTTAATCGACAGATCTCGTTGTGAAATAATGTTCTGAAGAGAACTGATGAACTTCTCTAGAAATTTCTAATGCACGTTCAACCTGGGTCACCCTGTATACGTACCTATATATGCCCTGTTGTCCTATAATTCACTATTTTTTGTAGCTAAAAAGTCAGAAAGTTATTTTTATCTCGCCTTTAGTCGGCAAAAAGAAATCGAGAACCCTGTGAAAGAAAAAAAGCCATAAAAATATATAAATGGAATGAAATATCGGATTTTCGGTTTGAAATAAATTCGGTCCCGGTCGGTGGAATTGGACTCATTATCGTATAGCATCAAGAATAATAATAAATCAACTGTCGACTGCCAAATACAAATGCGCCCTGAATATTAATAAAGGTAATAGATTACGCGGCAGGGCACGTTTTGATTAAATCAATTTGTTTTTGAAATAATTCAGATGTCCTATGATACTTAAGATATTTTTTTGGAAGTTTGAATGACTAAATAAAGAAACCAGATTCAATATACAGCGTAATTAAATTAAAAAATGTTCTTACCAGGTAGGCCTTTGACAATGTTTTAGAACAAATCAGTAACGACCTTCCTTGCATTTTTTGTTTATTTACATCCATGTCATTTTGATGGTAAAGTAGAATGTCGAATGAGTGGAGGTTGGTTGGTTGAAGTGGCGAGTGCGACCGCTTGTCGAACTCTTGCCGTCTTGTTACTCTGAAATCCTATCCCTAGAGATGGAAAAGTTGGACTGTTAACTGTTTACAACCATTTGGTGGCATTGAAGTAATGGGTGACTTCCGTTCCCGGCAACATCTTCAAGATTTACAAGGAGTGAGAATTTACATTTGAATCAAGGTAAATCACCGCGACCTTAAATCCTATTATGTCTCCCTTTCTTGAGTTTTAACTCACCAGACAGTCTTTAACTCATCATACATGAGGATTTTCCTGTTGTAAGGGGGACAGGGTATTCCCCATCCTCCTCTAACAACAGATGTTCTTCCGCCCAGGAGTGGGCATCTACCTCCTACGAGGGTATAAACTCTTCCACGGTTGGGGTTTAACCCTCCGTGCCCTTCACAGTCGAGAAGCTTACGTTTTGGTGCAATTTCCTGGTCATGACACTACACCAGGGACAAGAGAATGAGATGCTCTTTAGACCCGGCCAAAGTTCCAAAGAGAATTCTCCCTAAAGCCTGACAAGGAGTTTCCCCATCAACGACAAGGTCTCGAATCTTCTGGAGGAAGGTTTAGAGGTAATTCACTAATCATTCGAATGTCTTTTCCAAATCTAGGACAGTTAGTACTTGTGGTAGTAAAGCTTGATTAATATAATTTATCTTCACCAAACGGTAAGGACATTAATTTAATATTTGTTTGTTCACTTGGAGTATATAATCTAAATAAACATAGTTCAAATATTGAATTTTGCTTGGAATTTGTTCAAATATTGAATAATGATGTACATTATATTTATGTAATTACGATATTTTATCATCATTGATTAAAAATATAAAAATCTTCTATTTCATCATGTTTGTCACCCATTTGTATTGGAGCCAAATAAATACCTACTATATTAAAATTTTATTGCACTGTTTACTCTTCTCTGTTTAATGAATAAAATTCCTATTCCCCTGTTGCATTTTAGTGACTGTAAATAATTGACAGTAAATACAGGACAGTATTTACAGTAATCTCTGTTTAATTGTATACATTAACCCGCTCGATTGCCGAACAAAATAACTGTAATCTTATCCGGCATCATTTTACTTTGTGACTATCAAATAGGGTAGAAATACAAAAATATAAGCTATTAATTTATTAGGCTAAATATGTAATTATGTCCTCTCTACTTATACAGGGTGAGTCTTAAATAAGTGCAAATATTTTCAGGGCTAGTAGATCTCGATGAAAGAAACATTAATTGGTCTCTTTACCAATAATAGTCAATAAGTCCAGAATAACTAAATTTTATTTTACTTTTAAAATTAAAAAAAAATTATGTGCACTACTTACACATATTTGAAATGAAACTTCTTACTTCCATGAGGTCTTCATTCGGGTGCCTCTATCCAGATGCCGAGTTTGATTCCAATCGACTCATAATTAAGAAAAATCCTGACGATTTTGTCCATGAAACGTCGAGGGCGTCATCCTGTAAACCCAACCCACTCTTTTTTTTTGAATATCAAATTCTTAGACGATAAAGATGTAAACGAAACGTCGTATCCAACTTTGACGGGTAGGACCGTGTGCACCGTCGCTCACATAGACTATCCACCAAATTTTGTCGTAATCGGACGACATCAACTTTTGACGTTTCTTAAGTCAAAACTAATTGTCACAGTGACACGTGTCGTACACGGTCCACTTGGCCTTGGTCCAATCTATCGACATACCAAATTTAATTTAAATCGGAAGATTTTTTTATTTGATTTATTGATAATGGGGTTTCGTAGTGTACGAAACGTCGCGTCGCGTCGCACAGTGGGGTATTTGACACCGATAGTTGATCGAAATTTTTTTATGTAGACCTTATATAAATTATTGCTATTTTCAATTAAAGAGGAAATAATATGAACAAAATAAAGGATAATTCGTCGATTCTAAAGAAAAGAAAGAAAAATCACTGTTCCAGTGTTTCCACCGTCAATGCCACTAATACCAGTAGTAACAAATACGCAAACAGATTTTTTTATCTAATAGTAAATTAACGATTTTTTCTTCGGACAAAAAAGGAATATTTTTAATCTTAGAGTAAAAGTGGCATATAATTATAACCCATTTTTACGGTAAAGTTTCTTTCTCTCATTTTTGCTCTCATTGCTACTTAAACCGCTTTTGCCCTCTGAAAACGCAAACCGTTTTTGCCGAGAGTAAAATTTTAACCCACTTTTGCTATCAGCCTCTCAAATAGCATTAAAAATATAATAAAATATTTTTTAATCTAGTGAAAAAGAAGAAACAAAATAAAACAAAACACAAGAGTGAAACCAAAGCAACCAAAACACGCGTAACCGTCTAGCTATAGCTTTAGCGTTGGTTTCACTCTTTTCTTTTTCTTACTTTTCTCTGTTTGATTAATCAAACTAAACTAAAGTTAAAATAGCGGCAATACTGCCTGGTAAGCAAGGTAAGCATAACGTATGTCACAATTTATCCATATCGTTTGTCATTTACTGAGTAACGAACAATTTTAAAAAAATTAAGCGAAAATGGTGTGCAACAACTGCTGTTACTCTATGACAGATTTTACTCTATTATTAAGTGATAGAAGACGTCTGGTTCAGTTTCTATGGATTAGTAACTAAATATTCCCGATGTGATACATGTGCCAGAAAATTAGATATCAACGTTAACAATTTATTATACACGTGTTCCAAAAAATACAGAATTAGAAATAAAATTAAAAAATGCAGTACTAAGAAAAATGGAAAAAAAATACATGGTTTTCAAATTAACCATAGAGAATGTGCTGTATTTTACTGTACTTTGGTTGAGAATTCCATATCCTCGGCAAAAATTTATAATGGGGGAAATAAAATGTAGCCAAAGAACAGTTGTTGATTGATCATCATATTGCAGGGAAGTATGCATACAATGAAGCTTGGACCATTTCCAACGACTAGGTGGTCCTGGGAAAATTGTCGAAATTGACGAAGCTAAATTTGGGAAACGTAAATATAATAGGGGACGTCGTATAGAAGGGCAGTGGGTTTTTGGGGGGTTTGAAAGAGAGTCCAAGAAAATATTTTTGGTACCTGTTCAGGATAGAAGTGCAGCAACTTTACTCAGGGTCATACATGAATGAATTCTCCCAGATACAACAATAATATCAGATTGTTGGAAAAGCTATGATACGCTGAATGATGAAGGGTTCCAGCACTTTGCTATTAACCATTCCATCAATTATGTCGATCCGAATGATGGAACTATTCATACACAAAATATAGAACGAACGTGGAGAAATATCAGAGGAGACCCGATATGGCAGAAAAGAGGCCCATTTTATAGGATACCTTGCCGAATTTTTGTTCAAAAGAACAAATACTGACGACAGTGACATACATCGGTTTTTTTTTGAAATATCAAAATTAAATCCACCTAATATTTAGCTTTGTTTATGTAACGTTATTTTGGTTTAGTTTTTTTTTATTTTGTTAGTGTAAGGTTTTATTGTTATAATAGTTTATGTAACGTTATTTTGGTTTACTTTTTTTTATTTTGTTAGTGTAAGAATTTATTGTTATAATAGTTTCTGTAACGTTATTTTGGTTTAGTTTTTTATGTAATATATAATGTCGGGTGTTCGATATTTACCTTATATTTACGTTCCGATTGACGGACGGCGTCTTGTTGCTCTAACGCGCATGCTCATACCGGGAACATGGACGTTTTTAAATTAACGCAACGCTTGTATATTTTTTATTTATTTAGAGTTGTTGGTAACAGCGATCAAAATACGCCTATTGCGTTGGTTAGTCTTTGGTGTTAGTTTTTTTTGTATTCTATATATTCTATATATGTATATTTTATATATTCATTGATTTTCTTTATCTGCTTTTTGGTTGAATTGGTTCAGTTATTTGGCGGGTTGGTTAGCGTGGTTATTTGGAAGGTGTTAATTCATTGGTTATTTGGGGGGGTTGGTTGGTTTTTACTAATTTATATTTGTTTTTTAGATATTCATTGATTTTCTTTGTTTGTAATAAATGTATATAGTAAATGTACAGTTTGAGTTAAATAGGGCAATGAAACTATATAACAACAGCAAACTAAACTAATACTGCCGAAATTGCGCGTAAACTATTGCACGAAAAGCTATGAAAAAGCGCAAAAATATTTTTGAGGTTAGAAAATTTTTCTCGCTTATTTTACAAAAAATCGCATTTTTCCTCACCTCAAGCTCTTTATTTTAGTCTAAAAAGGCAGAATATCCACTTTATTTTATAGAAAATTTGTTAATTTTGACAGCCCTAAAGTGAAACGGACCCTAAAATATATTATTTTCATTGTTGAATGTTTGTTTTATTTTAATTAAATTTGCTTTATTTGGGTTAGTTTGATTTTTGCTACAGACATAAACATTTTAAAGAAAATTCAGTGGAACTGGCAACATTGCTGTCCCTTCTGTCACTGTCATGTCAAATCGAGTGTTAAAATTCTCATAACGTCAAGTATGTGTCAAATCTTAGATTAGGAATTGTCAAATATTGAATTAAAATATTTTGAAATTCCATGCATAATCTATATTTTCAATTTTTTTAGCACCCCTATTCGCTCCCCGGTCCCGTAAGTTTGTTTGGTTAAAAAAATACCTAAAGAAACACAATTTCTCTGCTCCCCCAACATATTTGCAATCTCTAAGGACAATAGAATGTGAGTATATAAAAATTTTCTTATATAGTCCAAAAATAGCCGAAAACCGTATATGCAACTGTTACCACTATTTTATGCTGTAAGCCATATAGGTAAAATGTACCTACGAGTTTGTAAGCTACAGAGAAAAATAAAAATAAAATTATAAATGTTATAAGTTATTCCTAAAATTTAAAACAAATTTAACATAATGTATCGATTGACATATTAATTAAATTAGGGCTGAATAGCAACAAATACCAACTATTCACGTTTGATCATCTGACAGGAATTTGATTATCTGACAAAAAAAATCTGACAGGAGTATTAAGTATTAATGAATAAATCCTTGATTAAATAGTTTTTTTAGAGTTATTTAATAACAATTTATTATTTGAGCTAACTTTTGTTGGCAGAGAGAATCAATATGTACCCTATTAAATTAAAACTTACTTAATTTACTTATATAAAACCAAAAAGTAATAAATAATTACTTATAGGTGTAGAATAGGTGTGTATAGGTGTAGTATGTATATATGTTTGCATAATATACAGGGTGGCCCATCGAAAATGTTCCGCAAGGCATACGACCAGGGCAATTTTTTTTTTCAGAAAATTCAAAAACACGTCAATTTTGTTTGTGAGGGGGACAACTTTTGCCCCAGAAATGATTGCAAAATCTTCAACCCTCTAAGCGGGGGTGTCATCCCCCAATTTTTTTCAAATGGGAAGGGGGGTCAAGTGGTACCGCAATGAAAAGGACTTTCTATTCTCTATACTTTCCCGCTTCGTTGTTGAAAATCGGTCGAGTCATTGAGAAAATATGAAGGATTGAAATTTGAAATTTTTATTTAAACATTTATCAGAGTAACGATAAGGATAAATTCCTCCGACCAATTTGCAGTTTTTTCTTATTGTTTCTAGATGTTTACGCATTTTTCCCTTGCCAGAAGGTTGAACGATCAGGTGCGGTAGTTGCTAGATAGTTCCACCCGTACAAAATTCAGTTGGTACAAGAACTCAACGACGACGATTTTGATCGTCGTTTCCAATTTTGTGAAACTGTGAGTGAACGAGTGGCGAATGATAATAATTTCCTATTTAATGTGTGTTGTTCGGATGAGTGTACTTTCTTTTTGAACGGTGTAGTTAATCGGCGCAACTGTCGATACTGGGCTCAGGACAACCCCAGGGTTTTTCACGAGGTGCACACCCAAAACCCTCAGAAATTGAACGTGTGGGCTCGTATTTTTGGAAATTCTATTGTAGGTCCTTTTTTTCTTCCTGGAAATCTAACAGGTGATATGTACTTGGATTTACTGGAAAATACCATCGACCCAGCCCTAACTGACATCATAGAGAACAATCCTGGATACGTTGAAGCGGAACTAATATTTCAACAAGACGGTGCGCCTCCACATTACTCTCAAAATGTGCGTAATTATTTAAACAATAACTTTCCCGGTCGGTGGATAGGACGAAGGGGTGCAGTTGAGTAGCCTCCCGGTCACCCGACTTGACTCCTTTAGACTTTTTTCTATGGGGACTTTTTTCTATGGGGATAAAAAGTAAAGTGTATAGCACTCCACCCGCCTCATTAGAAGACCTGCGAAGACGAATTATTGATGTTTGACGCGAAGTGACCCCGCAAGTTCTTCAGAATGTTCTAGAACGGTTTGAAAATAATTTGTATTACTGTATGGAGGTTGGCGGGCAATATTTTCAGCATTTGCTTCATTAATTAGGTAAGTTTTTTTAATTAATTCAATTTATGCGTTTTTTTGCAATAAATACTTTTCAAATTTCAATCCTTCATATTTTCAAAATGACTCGACAGATTTTTAAAAACGAAGCGGAGAAATATAGAGAATAGAAAGCCCTTTTCATTGCGGCGCCACTTGACCCCCCTTCCCATTTGAAAAAAGTTGGGGATGACACCCTCGTTTAGAGGATTGAAGATTTTGCAATCATTTTTAGGGCAAAAGTTGTCCCCCTTTCAAACAAAATTGACGTGTTTTTGGATTTTTTGAAAAAACAAATACCCTGGCCGTTATGCCTTGCGGAACGTTTTCGATGGGCCACCCTGTATGTTTTTTAACCAATCTAGATCAGAATAACAATCATAGTTTTTTTAGTTAAAAAAAATGTAAGCACACAAATTCATGAATATATTCAAACACGACAAATACAGTGTTTCTTTATCTAAAATTACTAAGTACTTACTTTATTTTAACAGATTAGTCGTCCACTTAACTTAGATGGCGGACTCTGGAATCAAACCGTTTCTCTGTGAGAGCATAGAGAGAGCATTAATTGGAAATGAATGGTAGCAATGGTTAAGATCATTGGAAATGTATTTAGCCGTAAAAGACATTAGGTACTAATTATGTAAAAAAAGAGAAACAAATTACTTCATATTGGTGGAGTAAAGTTACAAGAAGTTTCATGAGATATACCAGGAGCCATTCAAAATTCGGAATTAAATAACGACATTTTTTTTTCAAAGACTGTAAAAAAATAGGCGAGTATTTTTCCCCGAGACAAAATTCGACATTCGAAAGATGTAATAGAAATCTAAAAGTTGACCACGAAGAGGTTTTTAACAGGTTTCTTATGAAAGTTCGACACCAAGCTTTTCGAAATACTCGAGAGGAAGTAACCGAAATTAGTTAAAGAGAAAAGAGAAAAAGAGTTAAAGACAAAAATATTATAAAAGGAACACTCGCTTAATTAAATAATCGACATGTGTCAAATTCACGAGCAAATAACCAGTCAATCAAAGGCAATGGAAATTACAGCAGGACCGAGTACATCACTTATTTAAAAAGTGACGTTCCAAAATGTAAACGACCCCAATAAATGCAGGCGCTACGGTCAAACTGGACACCCAAGTTTCTCCAAATTTTGCCAAGCCAAAAGGTCAACATGTTACAAATACGGTCTTAAGGGAGATTTTTGCAGCTTATCATAAAACTTCATTAGAGAAACATGTATCAAAACCAAATTATCCCCTCCTAATAAGCGGAAACGAGTAAGCTTATGGAGAACGAACTCGGCGACGACGTTTACAAAACTGGTAACAACAATATTAATAATTTTGACTGTTTTATAGTTGAGAACATATTCATCATCAATGAGAACACATTCGTCAGTGCAACTCATCAATCAGAAAGCAACAGATGGTTTTCCAAAGTAAAATCGATAAAAAATAAAATTTTTAAAGAAAATAATTCAAAAAAGAAGCAACAACAATAAGAATAAACATCACTACTAATTTAGAAAGTACCTACTTTGTCAAGTAACAAAAATATGTTTTTTTAATTATTGTTACCGAGTCCCGAAAGAACTGGGAATTAATTTCGAAGGACGGTTTTGAATTGCTGGTACTTTCAAAACCGGGGTTTCCCGGTTCTGAACCCTAATTGGGAGTGTTAGTTTTAGGGTTTCCGGAACAGTAACTGTTTCTCGGAACCTGGAATCTAGGTACCAAGCTTCTAAGGAATCGGGATTTTCCGGTTTTGGCGGTACTTTCAGAACTAGCAAATTTTTGTTCAATGATTATGCAGTTCGTCAGTCAGCAAACAAAAAATGGTTTTCAAAAGAAAAGCCGATAAAAATTGAGTTTTAAATAAAAATAATATCAAATTATTAAGTAATCAGTCATGAGAATATTTAAGACAAACATAAACATAAGCGCAGAAAAACGAAAAAAAACATAGGTAACTTCCAATGTACATACAATAAACCAACTTAACTTAATTTGAAAAAAAAATTAATTAACAATGCAAATGCTTATAAAAACATAACTTAAAAAATATAACTAATACACTCAACAACACTAAAAAGTTGGAATAACATATTTAAATTTCAATAATTGCTAATTAATAATATCAGATATGCGGATGATAGTTTTATTGGCCTCCACTATGGAAAAGCTTCAAGAACTGCTAAATAAGATAAATAGTGTGGGACAACAGTACGGGCTACATATTAATACTTCAAAAACAGAGACCATGGTGATTAGTAGACAAATCCCAAATGTTAATCTCACTGTAAGCGGCGAGATCACTAATCAGGTGGATAGGTTTAAGTATCTCGGCTCTGTTGTCAATAACAAGTGGGACTGCGACGAGGAAATTAAAATTCGAATCGGCATGGCCAAAACAACGTTTCGAAGGCTTCAGAATATCCTCCTACAACAACGTTTACCAGTAGACCTGTTATATGGTGCGGAAACGTGGTAAATCAAAGTAAGGTCCCTAAATCGCATCGAAGCGTTTGAGATGTGGACTCTCTGCAGACTATTTAAGTATTTCGTATCAAATAATCCACATTTCAACACACTTTTGTTTATATAATCCTAACCCCAAAATCTTGCGAAGCCTTCCCAATTCCTGATCCTATATCAAATGAGGAAGGGGTTCTATATCAAATGAGGAAGGGAATCAATCATTTCAATGAAAAAATTTAAGCTTTTCAAAAAGCATATGTCAAGAAACGTCTTTAAATGTCATTGAGTCAATTTTATGTCAACTTTATGGGATTAGAATTAAATATTTATTTGAAAATAAAATTGAAAGAATTAAAAAAAAATAGAAAGTAAAGGGAGAACTAGAATGGGTATATATTTTAATACTCCCGAGCAAGCAAACTTTTTTGTCAATATACACAGAGAGAACATTACCGTATCTACAAAGATAATATCACTATGCCAACGATACACTATCTTCCCCATTCCTCGACTATATCAGTGTTTGAATCGACAGTATCAGCACTGTCTCAACTATAAGAATTCATTGGTTTCCAATACATCATTTAACGATAAGATTAATTGGATTTCAATAGCAGTGTATTTTTCTTGCAAATATTATATGATCCGAATGAACTTAACCTTGTTTGAAGCAATTTGACTATGTCTTGAAATTAAGTTTTTATTATTCTTTGCAAAATTTTACTTCCATATTTAATTTAACTTTATATCATTTCATACATTTCATACATTTTTATTTGAAAAGTATTTGACAGCCGTACACCTGCTTTATGTACGAATTTTCTGTTTAAAGCTTGTCAGGTAGGGATGTCAATAACCTACCGGTTAACCGGGTTTTTCTAAAACGGTTCACTGAAAAAACTGGTTTTATTTGTTGAAGTTGGTTAACCGACAAAATAAAGTTGAAACTAAAATGGTGTACCCAAAAAATAAATGCTAAATACGTTGGACGTTAAACATTAACAAAATCTAAAAAAAAATCGAAAACAATAGATACTTCGTAAAGGTTGGCAATGCTGGTATCTACATTTCTTCATATGATTTTTGTTCTGTGTCATTTCATTGGTAAGTTCATTGAATATATTTGTTTATGGATTCACTTAATTTTTTTAATAACAATTTTAGGCTCTGAGTATGAATTAGAAACTGTAATGCTAGGGGTTTGTCGTCTGAGTGAGACTCACACTGGAGAGTACATTGCTTCAGAGATTGAAAAAGTTTTACAAACATTTAATATAAAAAAACAAAAATTGTGTCAATTTGCACAGATGGGGGCGTCAATATAAAATCTGCAATGAAACATCTGCTTGGCGAGGGTAAAAATGTATATTGCTTAGCTCATCTGTTGAACTTAATTGTAACAGATGGGTTAGAAGATTCCAAAAATCCACAGCTTAGGGAGCTTGTGGATTCTGTCAAAAAAATAGTTACATTATTTGGAAGACATAGTAATATATTCATGGATAGTATTCATGCTGAGCAGGCAAAAGAGGGAAAGGCAGAGGGTAACATACTACTCCCCATACTGTTAATAACAATTAATAAATAGGTGTTTTAAATATAAACCTTCATTTATATTGCTCGTTGGAAAAACAACAGTGCCAGCATTATTTGAGTCCATCGGAGATGGTTGTTTTTTGATTATATTGTTACGTTTTTCGTCGGTTCCGTGTGGATAGAAAGTCACAATTTATTTAAACACTATTTATTTAACACTAATTAACAAAAACAATAACGATAAAAGACTTATAGAACTATTTACAAACGATTTATAACTAAGAATTTATTTTGAATTTTACGTCAACTGCACTGGTATATTTATAACTGCCCCCTCTAGGTCACTGCCGCCGGCTTTTATGCCGACAGGTAAAAGAAATCTAGAATAGTCCAAAGATCGTTAGGCGCATAGAGAAGGTTTCGAACGTTCTCGTATGTACTAGTCCATTCTAGTGGGCCTCGATTCTTCTCGAACGAATGAATCATTGCGGTGTCTATGCGATGTTAAGGTCATCCGAGGGCGGGCCATATTGTGAGGTTAGGTCGAGTCGACACCGGCTCGCAACACTGCCCCCTTCTTAGGCACATGCTCGTCCCGAGATGTATACGGCGAATGAAGGTATTTGCAAAGCTGGCCCCTGGTACATTGCGAAGTCTGGTAGAAATAGCAGTCTACAGTTTTCTCTCCCGATCTCAGGTTTCGGTTGTAGCAGCAACGACGACTTGAGCAGTTTTCGTTGGAACCTGTTGGGTACTGCTCGATATGTGTCCCTTTGACTCGACACTTGGCGAAACCAGATCCACGTCCTTTTCTTTACAGTGACTTCTTACGTGTCCTGCCTGGCCGCAATTCCAGCAACAAGTCGGTCCTTTCTTGCCCATGTACTCCTCCATAATTTTCCGTACAATGCTTTCCACTGATTCGTCGGAACATTGGTTGACCGCCCGTACTCTCACTAGAGACCGAGAACTTTGTTTCGCGGCCTCAAATTCTAGGGCACGTGCTAAAGCATCCACCAAGTGCGTTGGATGGGCTAGGAGAAGTGCTTGTCTTGTCTCGTTGTCACGTAAGCCGTCGGAGAATGCCTGTACTGCCAACTGCTCCATAACATTCTCGGGCGTAGCAGGGTACGCAAGGCGAACGAGGCGGGCTACGTCGGCTTCAAACTCCTGCAGAGACTCATTTGCCTTTTGAATGCGATTTTTTAGTTGGGAATGATAGACATGTTCCAAATGAGCTTGGCCGTACCTCATTTCTAAATGTCGTACCAATTACTGATAATCTCCCTGTTCCGATGATGACAGTGTCTGCAGGATATCAGTCGCATCTCTTCGCAGTGCGATAGTCAAAGCGGTAGCTTTTTCAGCGATTGTCCAGCCGCTTGCTCTCGCAGCGGCTTCAAATTGGAAAAAGTAGTTGGCCCAAGGGTTTTTTTATGATAATATCCAGTATTCAAACCACATTAATTGACTGTTTGCGTTGATTATAATAAATGCTCGAAATACAAAAAAAACTGAATTTTGTATGTATTAGACAGTGTGGTAAAAAGTAACACCTTGAAAATTTTATTTCAATTTTTTGACAAATGCTATTTATAACAACAGAGACGTTCATTTTCATAACTTATTATTATATTGATTTCTGATTCAAATTCACATCTATTTAGAATAATTTATTAACTAACACAATTAAGTATGTAATTAATTAATATTTCGGCGAAAATAATGGTGGTATATTTATTTAATGGTGTACTCTTTTCTAAAGATTTAAATCGTTTTCTTTTTGTATACAAATGGCTAGTAATATTAGTTGCTTTTTAACACCTGTACATTTGGTACATTTATTGCTCTTAAAAACAATCTAAAATGTCAATATTCCATGGGTATATTGATAAATAAAATCTAAATTATAAGAAAATGTATTTTCAACGAAAACTTGAAGGGATAGGTAAAAATCGTATAATACTTGATAGACAATTAAATTGTGCATCTGATTCTCCTAAAATATACAAAGCATCCCATTTAAATTAAACAAGTTATTGCCGTTTAAAGCTTGAAATTATTTAAAATAAATTTTTAGACACTTAATATGAGGTAGTATTATTGTTGTTATTGCAACACAATAACTGATCAACAAATAAACTTCAGTAAATATTTAGTATTAAAAACTTTGATACCCTTGGAGAAATTATGAACCCTTAAAATTTTACTGCAATTTCGCAACATTGAAAATATTTCAAAAACGGTAAGGTTTAAGTGTGATAAACCTTAATCAAATTTACCTTTATTTTAATCGTAGAAACTAAAAATGTAATAATATACAGGGTGCTCCATTTAAAAAAATACAACTTTGAATTTTTTATTTATTTGGGACAATCTGTATCTTGTAAAATATTTTTAAATTGTAGCTCTAATAGTCCTTCTTCGAACCCAAAACTTTTAATTTGTAAAAATCTATTCGTTTAGCTACAATACTCCTTGTCGTATGTGGTGAACAACCCTGTATATTTATTTAGTTAACCATTCGGACTTATTTAAGACTTATTTAGGATATGTATAAGACGGCAATTAGTAGCAGACGAATAGCCAGGTATCGATGGTAAGTGTATTTTGTGGTTACATAAGTTTTGTTGATAATGAGATATTATTGAATACTGAAAATTGCGTTAACTTACGTTTCTTGATTGATTATTACATTTAACATTTATTATTCACACAATTAGCCTATCGATTGGGATGCTAACCGTTTAGCAGCAGTTATGCGTCCGGGAAAGCCTCAACTGATTTCAGGTGATTAATCAATAGATCCGAATAATATTTGAATAAAATGGAAGATATGAAATCACATGTTGAATAGAATATCAGTGTTTAGGAG
Organism: Sitophilus oryzae; assembly: GCF_002938485.1. Taxonomy (NCBI): domain Eukaryota; kingdom Metazoa; phylum Arthropoda; class Insecta; order Coleoptera; family Curculionidae; genus Sitophilus; species Sitophilus oryzae. Next base: position 61,310 of record NW_022147079.1, read on the forward strand.
ACAGAGTACCCCCGGGAATGTTTTATTATTTATTTATCAATTTTATTCATATCAGTAAATGTTTGTTTTATTGTTTTAATGTATAACAAAAATTTACTTGCCAATGACCAATTAGATGCATATTTGTGGTGAACTTGCATTGTGAAATCTGTTTCAGTAAGCTCCAACATATTAACTTTTACAAAAATAAATATAATATGACAACATATTATTGTATTTCGAGACAGGAGATTTCTACAAATTTCTGTTCACTTTTAATAGTTGATTGTCATAATAGGTGTTAAAAAAATCACTTGAATTTATACCCTAGTTTTGTACACTATATAGTTGTATACTGTTTCAAGAGGAAAGAGATAGTAGCAGTGTCACAACAGCTACCCTATTCGGGGTAGATCTACCCCTTTTTAAAACAATATAACACCACTATCTCGTGTTAATCTATCTCGATGAAAAATAAGCTTGTGGCAACACTGGGTAAGATCTGTGCCATACACCAAATCACTATAATAAACTTGATTTGATACTGTACCAACCTTGATTTCATGCATATTTTCATCGATAGGTTTGCAGCTTCTGAATAACGGTCTATGTAAAGCATCTAGCTCATTTGCCAGCTCCAGAATTAGACTTTAGTGTTAGTAACTCGCATTTTCATTGGACTTCACTTCAGGACACTGTCATATTTATTTCAAACCAATTATCAACGAGAATATTCGTATAATTTAATAAAATTGCTGTAAATAACTATAAATAATAAATTGTTTGTAATTAAGCTGTTATTATGCTGTATTATTAATCTGGTAAATGATGGAGATAAACAGTTATGATTGATTAAAACTATATTTAAAGGTAAAACTTTTGTTAACAACATTCTGAAAATTTGAATAATGAATTGAATAATGATGAGTAACATCTGTCTAGAAAAGACTGGTTGTCTAACGATTAACATTAATTTAAAAATATATCCCCCACATGAATAATGCAGAAAACATTTAAACAAAAACAGACCACAGGGAACAAATTGTTGGTTAGTAACAGTTAAGAGTTAATGGCCACAGCTATCCGGCCGGGTGATAAAATTATCGTTTTTTAATAAAAATTAAAAAAAATGAAATTATAAAGCTGAAATAGTATACGGTTTTATATCAACTCTAATTTTTTGAGGTTTTTAAAAATTATTCATAAAAAAAATAAATATCCTTCAAGTCCTTCAATTTAATAGCTGTCAGTAAGAAGTTTCACTTCAAATATGCGCAAATAGTGGACAGACATAGACATTTTTTAGAAAAAAAACTGCAATATAATATATTTGACATGTTCTTTGACAATTACAAAACTCGTTTTATATATTATTGTTTAGGTTTAGGCATAGAAAAAAGAGACTGGCAAATTAAATGGCAAAGAGAGGGCCAACGTTCCCGTAGCGCAACTCAGAACGCAAAATTTCGTTCTATTTATGTTGACCTGCGCATTGCGTCTATTGGGCCCACTATCTCATTCTAATATAACAAGAGAGAAAGAAGCAGCCTTACAAAACGTAATTTCTAAATAGAAATTAGAACAATCACCTTTCGTTTTCGTCATCACGATAACCAAGATGACAACATCATGACAATTCGTCATTTACCTTTTTTTCTAAACTCTCATCTATTTTATTGACTTATGAATATGGATAGGGAACAAATTCCTTTGTTCCGTATAGGTATTTATATTTTGTTACTTATAATTTTAGGTTATACTATTTGTTATTTTATTTGCTTCAGGAGCCAGTATCATCTATTTTTTATATGTATTGGTGCCCCCTTTCTCTGATAGATATGTTAAAGACACCCGGTAAAGTAAAAGTAAGTAGTTATATTTATCGTCTTATTAAGAAAAAAATAGAAGTAGTAGTGTCAAAAATATTTCGAACCTCTCTTACCATAACAAATTAATACAATTAATTTTTTTCATTTTTTGGGTAGGGAGTTTATAGCTGGTTTATAGTAACCAGAAACTTTATTAATATACCTATTTTACTTTTGTTTTAGGATTAAAACTGGACTTGAAAATTGTTCAGGATCGTGATTCTCGTAAAGTCTTAAATTAGGCAGTTTTTTCGAAAATGAGATTTTTAATGCCCTTTAAAAAAATTGGCCGATCGTTTCCTGCATCAGTTCTTCTGCATTTAAAATTGGTAGGTGGGTGGAATAAACACTGTTATTTTTTGTTATTATATTATAAAAAGTTTATTTATTTTTATGTATAAATAAATATGTTTATAAAACAGTACAATTTTGCTTTTTTATAATTTCCCTTATAATAGTAGTATTCTTTCGTTCTGAAAGAAACTGCAAATTTTCACTTAAGCTGATTTATTTCCTACACCACGTTCCCTTTATTGGTATAGGGAATAAATCAGTTTAAGTGAAAATTTTCAGTTTCAGAATGAAAGAATACTATAATAATGGCTAATTTAAATTTCCCCAGCCAGGAGATGTGCGATAATGTCTTACGATACGTTTTATACCTATCTCTTTCTTTTTCATATAAAGCACGCATAATAAAGAAAGATAGCAATAAAGACGTATGTCCTGCCATGGTCCTGCTAATTGGTTTCAAAATTGTTATTCTGAGTTGCGCTACGGGAACGCGGTCCCACTCTTTACCATGAGATTTGTCAGTCTCTTTTTATTTGTTTGTCTATGGGTTGAGGTTTTTAACCGACCATACCAACTGGCATGGTAGGCTATTAAGATCGCCAAACAAAAGTTTTTTTAATTTCATTCAAAATGAGTTATTTGGGTCATAAATGACCTAAATACAAAATATTTTCATGGTGTCTGTCTGTCTGTCTCTCCAAACCAAACCGATTCTAATCAAATTTGGCACAAAAATACTATGGAATCTGGCCGTTAGTTTTTGGTGGGGGTGGGGGTTGGTAAGGGGATATGGGAGGGGGTTAAAAATTTTAAAAAGTCGTAACTCCAAAATTACAGTAGCTAGCGAAACGCGGTTTTCACTTTAAGATTAGGAATAATATTTGCAACAAAATTTGTAATAACATCAAAATCAAAGTCGCAGTTTTTGAGATAAAAAATTGCTTTATATTAACATATTTTAGTAGCCAACAGAAGCCAACATCAGCGACATCGGGAACTTTGCAAAGAGCTGGAAGTGCTTTAACGCAAAGTAAGAATGAGAGGAGGGTTTGGTAAAACAATACAGGGGTATCGCAATGGGCCCAAGACCTCCGAGTGAGGGATCAAACATGATCCCAAACCCCAGCAACCTAACCTAACATAACCTAACATATTTTAGTATGGGCGGCTATACGTGCCTCCCGGCGCTAATTTTTTTATTATAACGTAACTACGTACAATTTGTTTTTTATAATTTTTACGTCTAATTTAAATTCAAAACTACATAATATGTAAAGAAAAAAAAATACAGCATGGTTCACACTTTTATTTAAGATAAGGTAAATCTTATAGTACGTCTGACCGTTCTGTAGCTACGCGGTATCCGTGAGAGGGGAAACGATGGGGAAACGATGGGGAAACGATATTCTCCCGATGTTTTTCGTAAAAAATTAGACGACGCGTCCCATCAATAAAAATTCGACAAATTTGCAAGTGGCGAATAAAATGAGTGGGCGGAGCGATTTGCGGTGACGTACTCGTCAAGTCGACGTATAAAATATATTGCTGTTTATTTAAATGTTTTTTGTCCGCATTCCTTTCGTGGACACAGATCCAGCAGATGTACTGTATGTGTAACAACCTTATTTTATGCAGAAAACACTAAAAACCAATCTTATTTCAAATACTGGCTATAAAAGTAAAATAAAATGTTCGATATATTTATTTTATATGCAAAATAATACTACATATAAAAATGCATTTCTCATTATAAATACATGAAAATAATTTATAAATAATTTGTTTTACACATTGTTAATCTAATTAAGTCTTTAAGCCTGATAAAACACTTCTAAATTAGACTTTATTAGACTCCCTAACAGGGCGATGCTTGTTTTATTATTAATGGAAACAACTCTCCCCTTGCTCGTATACCTTTCTTCTTACTGCCCTAAATTTTAAACAAGTATTTTGGGTAAGGGGACTATGCGATGTATAAAACAGAATATGTTTACCAATTTATAACTCGTGTTCATTTAGATAATGAAATGAAGTAAAGACACAAATAACATGTAAGGTAGATATAAAATATACAGATCATACCAAATAAAATTTTAGTCACGTGATTAAGCCTGACCGGCACAGCATTGCCCACTTTTAAATATTTTCATTTTCAAAATATTTTAAAAAACAAAAATAAATTAATTATAAATATATAAACAGTTATTATTTACGTTAACAAAAGTGACCTTCTTAACAGCACTTAAGGGACATAAAGGGCCATTACTACCGATTTCCAGTCCAAAATATTCTAATCAAGTTGCGATTAGTTTTTTACGGCTATTAAGATGTCTTGTACACTTCGCACTAAAAAATATTCTAAAAAGAACAATGTTCGACTGCAATGTAACGTTTTCTTGACACAATGCAAACGGCAGCTTTTCGTCTTTGCGAGCATTCGTAGGTTCGTTATTTATTTATTTATTTTTTTTATTAGGCGTTAGGTTAGGTTAGTTAATTAATCAATTAAAACAAAAATAATTGGGCGCCAGGACATTCACTCAGAAATTAATAGATCTCTTTACCCCAACTTAAATTTATTTATTATTAAAAAAATATTAGGCAAGGACAGTAATTGATGGATGAAGTTAGATTTTTAAAATGAATTAATACTTAAGAATAATAAGTAATAAAAATTTAAATGTATGACAAAAAAATAGTATAAGTCAATCATTGACATATTAATATTGAACTACGCAAAATAAATTAAATAAGTACCTCAAACTAACGCAGTTCATGAACCTTGTTGTGTGCGCACATAATTCCGTAAATCAATCAAAAGTTAATTAAATAAATATGTCAAGTGACACCATTACAAAATACTTGACAACATAATAATAAATATATGAATAAATTGTATATTTAAAATTAAGAAAAATATATTTTAATAAAGAAATTCAAAAATATCTAATAATTACATAATTAATTATGCAATTTATCAACAGTAAGTAAATAGGTTTGAAATGAGTTAATAAAAATAATATGTATGAAATCTGGCCTGATTATCCGGTGCAATTCTAGGCTTTGGCTCGTCCTTCTGGATGGTGTGCGGACGTTAGGTGTGGGAGCTCATCCCCAATCTACCACAGCCTCGAACAGCCCCTTACAATACCACCAGCCATGTGGAAATCAAACATGGGTCATAGATACTGGCCCTCGTACCTCAAACCACCAATCACGACATATAAGTCGCCATGTAACTAGACGGTAAAACCCTGGAAACGACACAACTTATACACAAAATGCATTTTAGCAATTTTAGAACTTACCCCGCCATGCTGAGGGTTTACTCAAAAATTAAGTTCATGACAGGACAACCAAAATCACGTTTAGAAAATCTGTAAAGAAATAAGGTTGAACCAAAAGAATAAAAATGTGATGAAGATCAAACTTACCCACAAAAATATCCATGAAAACTAAAAATTGATTCCTTCTCCAAATGCCAGGAACCATTAGGACTACATTCCAAAGTTTGAAATTATAAAAAGGTTGAAACTTTTTCCGATGACTTCAGATAAGTATGGTTGATGTTTAAGCTACGAAGTCTGAATCAAAAATGGTGACTTCCGATAGTCAAAAAGATGCTCTAGTTCTGCGCCGACAAGGGCAAGTACGATCAACGGAGTATCCGAAATTAGTCAGAACTAATTCGGTAGGCTGTATGTTGGGTTGCCAATGGTATCGTTTTATTAAAACGTTACAAAAGTATCACAACATTATTTATTTAAACCAAAAACTCGTAATACAAATCTAAAGTGTCAAAATGAATGACAATGTAAGGAAATAAATAAATAAATACGTCAACTTGACATTGTACAGCAGAGCTACCACCTGAATTCCTAGCGCAAAATTTGAATTCCAGTTAGTCTGCCCGGTGCCGAATATTTCCATGGTTGGCAACAATGAATTTAAAAATCGCGCCCTCGATTACGTAACTAAAAGTTTAATTGATATCAAATATAAACGTTTAGAGCTCTTTCAGACGAGGATACTGTATGCGAGATTCTGTATACAGGATACAGAATTACAGTCGAATATTTTCGAGATACTCTTTTGGCATACTTTTTTTAGGTACAAAATAATTTTCTAGTTTAAAACAAAGTTCAGTGCGGTGCAGTTGTATTATTGTATTATAAAATGAATATTGAACAGTGCGTTCTGGCTGTGGCATAATATATATAATAATACAAAGCTTATAAATTTTTCATTATCGAAAGCGGCACGATCCATGATTCTCTTATTTATTGTTCGAACTCACTCTTACTACTGAATTATTATTTTACTATAATAAACCTACAATAAATATTCTGTTCGCCTATGAAATCGAACTTTTTGTCGCAAAAGTATGCTAGTCTGAACAGGTCCATAAGCTACTATGATAATTCTGTATCCCGGATACTCCTTCGTCGCCGGGAGGCTGAAAATTCCACATTCAAAAATTCGGCCGCGCGATACTGTATGCGTCGCCGAATGCAATGTGTAAGGTACAATTTAACTACATGCTTTTTCTGTATCTGAGATACGCGCGTCTGGGATACAGCGTCCTCGTCTGAAAGAGGTCTTAGTATCTAAACAATCAAAACACATATTATTTTTGAAGTAAAACATCATTACGCAAGTAAAAATTCAAGGCTGTGACACACGAGCTAGCGATTTGCGAAAAGGGGGAAGAAAAGTTGTAAGAATCAAAAAAGTGGTAAGCCAATGAGGAAGTTAAGATGGGGGCTGAAACTCGGAATGTATTCACTCAGAGTAAGTACTCTTCGAGTCCCATCTTTTCATGATATTTTGACAATTCGTGCACTATGAAACACCATCATCAATGGCGAAAAAATCGTCCTATTTGTGATTAAAACGTTTTAATCTGCTGATAAATATAACATGGATAGCGAAACGCGCGTCTAATGTTTAAAAGTGTGTGTAAGTGTTTTGATGTATTGTGGTGAGTTAGTGTTTTATTAAGTATGCACTTGATTAATATCAAAATATATAAAATTTAGCAATATAATTAGAAAATAAAACATATGATAAATTTAATTTCGAATTTTCTTTTTTTCTTTTATTGAAGTGAAACTTCTACATACTGGATGCAAGTAACACTTCAAGGCAGTTGACACGACACGGCCTTGACCATGCCTTGACGTACGAGCTAGTGAGAAAAGGAAAGGATTGCGCAAACGCCAAAACACATTTGATTTGAAGTTAAGAAAAGCATTATAATGAACTTGATACTGCTGTACCAATTAATATGATCCCAGTATTCAAACTACATTAATTGACTGCATACGTTGATTAATAATAATTGTTCCAAACACTAAAAAATAGCTCTAATAGTACTTCAACGAACCCAAAACTGACTATTTGCAAAAATCTGATCGTTTAGCTACAATACTCCGTGTCGTATATGGTGAACAACGCTGTATATACTAAATTTTTTATAATTTATGACTTTTCTATGATAAAAGCAAATAAGCATTAAAAATGTAAACCATTTTTTTGTTGTTTGGGCGTTTTTATTACATTAATCAAGTCTCCGAAGAAGTTTCTTAATGGACTTTTAATTAGTCTTTTATTGTTTTAATTAAAAAGAAATATTATAAACTTCATTATTATCTTAATAATATATTTTATTAATTAAATTAGTTACCCCAAAAATATATTTTAGTTGAAAAAAAAAAATAATTTAAATGACGCAACAATAAAGTTGTATATTTTATTTCAAAAGTATTACGTTTGAATATGTGCTGGCGTTCCAGGATTTTATGTCGCTGTAGAATTTGAGCTATAAAATCTCGTAAGTTGATATTAAAATTTGCGAAAAATAGGGAAATATACAAGCATATTGCGACATAGCAAGTTATGTAGAATTTGCTTTGAAATATTAAAATAGTGTGGAAAACTCTGCGGCGGGAAATTAGATTAACGTATGAAAATAAAAATATAAAATTCGCTAAAATACATCTATTAAACTTAAATAATCTAACTAATTCTTTATCTAAAAATAAGTAGTTAATAATGAAATATAACTTTTTAGCATAATATTCGTTTTATACAGAATTTCATATGGAATTTATTAAGCATGCCCAATAACAAAAAAACATTTTGATATACAGGGTGGTCCGAACTGTATTCCGGAATTTTTGGCAACATATTCTGCAGATTAAAATAAGTAAAACAGTTCCTATAAATGTATGTCCTAAAATGCTTGGTTAGTGAGAGACAGAGTGTAGAAATTTTATTTTTATTTCGATTTTTTCCAAATTATTTCAAATAACGTCAATATTGGGATGAAAATTGGTGGCTGGGAGAGTTTTCTTGACATGAGAAGTTTGCTTTTGATGTCAATATGACCTCTACTTGTACAGGGCGCTACCTAGAGATTTTTAACTAGTTTGGAGAGTAATAACTTTTTGTTCATACCTGTATAAAACTTTTATGTAAAAAAATACATTTACGAGGTTTTTTTGCTCGAGATATTTGGAATCGAATTATCAATACCTGTCATTATTGACATAAATTAAATATCTTGACTAAATAGTTATTATACTGAAAGTATAAATTTGAAATTATTTTATGCCAAAAGTTCAACAGAGACTGTTTTATCATCATTTTTTTCGAAGAAAAATAATTTATGACTAATTAAAAAAAATAAAAAGTTCCCAAATTTATCATTTTAGTCAAATAACTACCTACTCAACATATTTATTTTTTGCCAATAATGATATGTAGTGACTATTTCCATTCTAAATATCTTGAAAACGGTTGCTCGTAGCAATTTTTTACCAAAAAACATTTTTACGTAAAAAATCATGGAAATGTATGTTTTTTTCACTCAGTAGCTTTATACGGTTACGGACAAAAAATTGTTACTTTTCGAAACAGTTAAAACACATGTAAGTGGCGCCCCCTACATTAGGAGTCGTATTGATATCAAAATCAAATTTTTCATACCAAAAACTTTTAAACACCAAATTTCATCCAAATTTTGACGTTACTTCAGAAATTATTTGGAAAAAATCGAAATAAAAATGAAACTTCTACACCCTGTATACCCTATACTTTCTACACCCTTCTACACCCCGTTCACCACTCCATTTATGTATTCTACACCCCGAAACTAAACATTTTCGGACATATGAAATTTTTACTTATTTTCTCTACATAATATGCTGCCGAAGTTTCCGGAATACAGTTCGGACCACCCTGTATGTCATGTGACAACTATCACCGGGGAAAATTGAAAGGTCATTAAGGATATTTGATCAAATTACAAAAACTTTTATTGATCTTTTAGATATAGAGTCAGAGTTTTAATTATTTTTATTGCCATTTTACCTCTTAAAGTTTTCGGTTATTCGTGCGCTATCAGGAATTTGAATATATCTCTTTGATTTTAGCTTGTATTTCCTTTGTTAGTCCTACTAACCAGTAACTGGTGAGGTTGGATGATTATATACTCAAAGAACCAGATGGAGAATGGATGTGGAAGGGATGGGTGGAGAATAAAGTCGAAAGACAGAAATAAGTGGAGAAAGATAATCAATCAAGCTATGAGCATTTTAGGCTTTTTAGAGCTACTCTATATATATTAAGTTTTCGCAATGAAAAATTATCAAACCATTCATTAAAAATAACTAGAGATTTCCATTGAGAACATATTTTATTTCCTATTTAGGGTGGCTGCAACGACGGACGTCCCGTAATCCTGCGGTTAAAACATAACAGCAATTCTTATATTTTAACAGCAGGATTACGGGATGTCGTTGCAGCCACCCTTAGTAGAATAGGAGGACCTGGAAAAATATTGATATTCATAACGTCATCAGTTGTGTTATAAAAAAGCCATCTCACCAATTATAGGCTAATAATATTTTGGTTTACTTTTTACCGCTACGTGAATAAAGAAAAAGTTGATTTTTTTATTTTATCATGAAAAAGACATATATTTCTTAATTATTATAATAATAATTTACTACTATTTTAATACATTTAAAAATAATCAACGCGCACAAAGATCAAGTCACAAACTTAACTATATTACCTATTTGTAAATATGATTAATTCACAATTGGCAAATACCAAGCTCTAACAGAATTATTATAAAGGCATTTCAAAATTGCACTATCCAAAACCTTAAATCTACTTGCGGTGCTCGAAAGGGAATTTTACTATTTCTAAATCATTTCTAACAAGCAATTTGTCTATGGATAACGCTGGGGTGGATTTGAACATGTCAGTCGGAAATTGCAGCATCCAAAAGCGATAAACTAAATTTGATGCACTAGTATTGATTGCAAAGCTTCGTGATATTACTTGACATTTCTCTTCCAACAGTAACATTTTTAGAAAAAAAAATAACACTAGTTATTTTTTTAAATCAATATCGCATTGATTAATACGTATATTTCTTTTTCTTAAAACCAAGTGTGTTACATAGATTGCAACAATGAAATATTACTAATAAAATATTAATTTATTATTGCTAATATATATATAGCGCTACAATGCAAAAAAAACTATATAAACTATACCGGGTGCGTCTCAAAAGTGGCTCACCCCTATAACTTTTTTATTTTTTCAGATAAAAAAACGAGATTTTGTGTTAGTATATGACGTAAATTGGGATTGATTGACGTATTCTGTGGTTTTTGGTTACTTCCTGTTTCGCCGAAAATGACTATAACTTTTGATTTTTAAATGGCACCCTCGGTATTTTTTTACTTTATTCGAAAGAAAATGACACTTCAGTTTCAGTCTAGAGTGCCATGGTTGTGTTAAAAACACTAATTTTTATTCAAAAAGCCTTGGAAAAATACATTTGATCGTCTAATGCTTTGCGTGTCTTGTCCTGACCAGTTAAAAGATGAACAAGTCGTATTTTAAATCATATCTCATTTTTTTCAAATGGAACGAGTGTGGCTCATTAGCATATTTCGAAAAAGGATTTTTTTAAGAATAATTTGGTACCACTTGGTATTTTGAGTCAAATTATAGTTATGAACCGCATGTTACAATTTCTAATAAACCATATGAGAAAATGTCAAAAGTTGACATGTGATATGCCATTCTATTCAAAGTGTCATTTTTTATCGAATAAATTAAAAAAATACCGAAAATACCATTTAAAAATCAAAAGTTGTAGTCATTTTCGGTGAAACAGGAAGTGACTAAAAACAAATGAATACGTCAATCAATCCCAATTTATATCATATACTAACATACCAGATCTCGTTTTTTTTATCTAAAAAAAAATAAAAAAATATAGAGGTGAGCCACTTTTGAGACGCACCCTGTATAGTAGTATCAAAAATATAAATGATTTAAATATTTTTTTAGATTTTTTTTTAAATATTATATATATATATATATATATATATATATATATATATATATATATATATATATATATATATATATATATATATTTCTATTTTAAAATTATTACACAAAACAAAGTACATCTGACGACCCGTGTACTTGACAAAGGTTTATTATTGGCATATACTTGCCATGTTGTGTGAGTAGTTTACTTGTGCAATTGCTTGTCACTCATAGCGCCGCGTGAACTCGAATTTTGTTGTCGATTATAAATAAAAAAAACGTTTTTAATTAACAAGTACACGAGTCGTCAGAGTCCACCTTAACGAAAATAATATAGTACTCCTGGTCACTTCATCTACGTAGCCTGTATTTTAATGCATGCTACAGAGATAAATATAAATGACCGGTTAACAGACAGAGATACAAAATAAAAAGCGGCATACAGTGTTGCCAGTTTTTACGTTTGAAGGAAAATATGCGTAGAAAAAAATAAAGTATTTTAAAAACTTTCATTTGTACTACTGAAATGAACATAATATGTCTAAGCTAAATATAATCTATTACAGCTGTTGGAAAATGAGTAACTAATTGTTCAAAATAAAGCTCCAACCCTAGGTGCAATATTTTTCATAAACGCCTACTTATGCGGTTTGAAATCTTGATGCAAAATCCGGCAATACCGCATAGAAGAAATGTATCAACCCAACTTTTATATCTTTTTAATACGTTTGATTTTTTATTAAGATGTCGACATCACTGTCTTAAAAGTTAAAATCCAGACCACGGAGTTTCGATAAGCAGATGTCTGGATTTTAAATTTTCTCTCCAACTGTCTCTTAACTAATTATAAAAGTTGATAATGAACTAATTATAAAGAATAACAACAAAATAAAAGCAAATTGAATTGGGAAATACTTTTTATATTTATATTTGCTTTGATTTTTTCCATTCATGTGGAAAATAAATACAAACATTACTACCAAACCCTACATACTTTTCAAACTAATTATAACTTGTTAATTACGTAATTTGCTTGTGCTTAAGCAGTCCACATCTTTTATTCACTTAGAAATGGGATGCTATAAAAGCCATTGTTAGAGAGAACTAATAAGAGAAATACAAGATAAGATCATAGAAACACATTTAATTTCTGATCAAACAACTAAACATATATATTACTTCAATAACGAAATTCACAGAAGAATAAATATAGAGTAAATTTTAGTGATACTAATTAGTTTAATTGTCTACCTAGACTTAATAATTATCTAAGAAAAGAGAAATCTTATATGTGTAAAACATATAGACCTTTGAATGTTCGAATTCAAGAACGTGACAAAACACCAAAATTAAAATAGTCTATATATGTGTGGATTTCAAAATAAAAACAACAAAAATACAAAAAATATAAAAATCTATAACAACAATGTCGACTTCCGCCATATTTTTGTTTTTGTCTTAAAATCTTTGTGTTTAGGTTTTCTCGCACAATTGTCTGGCAAAAGTTTTACTATAATATTTTTAATGCCCCTTCTACTTATATACAAAATATTTTTTTTTTTTTTGAAATATAAAATTTTATTTCGATATCATGACTCTGAAAATAAAACTATGTAAATTAATGTAAGTAGAACGCGTTCTTATGAGTTTAATAATCCATAATAACACACATTTTTCGTTAAAAACGCTATCATTAGCCAACATGGCGGAATTTTAATTCATTATTTAATTGATAAATTGACATGGAGTGGGACACAAATCATCTACATTATATCATATTTGTGTCTAAAAAGAGAGAAACTCGTGTTTCCAAAATGAATCGACAATAAATTGAAATCTTAAATATGTTTCCAAAATGTTGCGATTTAATTTCGCTGAACGCAGCAAATGGGGCGAAAACAAAAAGCGCTATATGTGCAGAAATTTCGAACAAGTCACCTTTCAACAACGCCAATCAAAACTTCTGGTCAAAATAATTAAAACGTTTTTTATCTACTTATTATAACACAATTAAAACATAAAAACATGTATTTCATTGTGGAGACAAAAAAAGATAAAAAAAACATTTGCTGGTAACATTTTTCTTCGGTCTCCTGTTGGGTATGGGTAGTGGCTGTTATTACATTTATTTCTAAAAAAAATAATCTCTGAAATGCGTATAACAAATAGTTATAAAATCGCATAAGAAAAACATATGTGTTTGTACTCACCCTATAATATGTCCTTTCTTCGGCTTTTAATTATATCTATATAAAAACTTTTTTTTGAAGAATGCTTAAATTGTTAAGTTTTTCCCATTTTGCAAAAACTGCAGAGCAAAATTCAAACAATAAAGTAAGTTAGATTCTCATATTTGACAGAATATCAATTATATTATGGATACTTTTCAGGCACAAAAAGGGGGTACGAAACCTTTGTAAATATGAGCCATATATTTTTCTTAAAAGTTTCGAAAATTTTGTGACACTAAGATTTTTATTGTTAAAGCTTATGTAGCGAAACCATATTTTGGTAAAATGTTTCGAAACAAAAAGCTATTTATGTTAGGAAACATATGTATCAAAAATGTGTCGAATTAATTTCAGAACTTTTGTGTCTTGACACAAACACCATCATTGTATTTTGTCTCGATTTTATGTCTAAAAATGCTTCTTGGATAGGAAACGATTATTATTATATTTCTTTTAATTAATACATTAGGATTAGGTCCATTCTTTACAATTTTAATTGCGGTTTATTTAAATCGACGTTTGACAGTAGACACATGACATGTTTATTTTTGTTAATGGGCATAACGATAAAAATACATAGTATATAGACCAATGGAAAACTTGCGTACATAATAGTAGATTTTTACATTTAATAAACAGAAAAAGTGTCACTTGATCCACACAAAACTTTACTATTGTTTTCAAATTGCTAATGTTAAAAATGATCCTCTCTGTGGGTAGGAGCCCACACATGCACGTGTTTGGGATGTTTTACAAAGGAACAAAAGTCATATTACAAATTGTTTCGTCATATTACAAATTGTTTCGTTGATAGTTGGAAAGATTAAAAATAGAGTTTATTTAGTTCTCTACAATTCAGATAATATTATTTGGTTTTTATTAAACAAAATATTTTCATTGTGTATTTAATTTACACCCACAACTCCGATATTGTTTTGAATTCAAATTTTATGATTTAATTAACGAATGATATTGAAGTTATATTTTCTAAAAATAATACACAACCTCCATTATTCTATAAATAAAAAGAAAAAAAAATATGTGGTGTGATTTTAAATGTGAATCCCTATTTGGTTTACATAGTAAACAACTTTTAAAATAATAATGTGACAAATTTTTGAAAATTGGGCAACTTTAAGCTTCATTTAGAACCTCGAAATTAGTGGAATAAATTATTGGTTCCAATTAGCATAGAAGTGTGTTTCTTTAATGCCAATGTAAGTATTCAGAACATCAAAATTAGTAGTAGTAATTTTCAATTGGTGGAAAAGTTTATTCTTTTATAAACTAGTGATTAGCCTCTCTCTATGGTTGGAGGAGGAGGAGCAGAACTTCACATATTTTAAAATATATACATCATGTATAGGAAAATAAGTCAAATTTCACGTGCATGTGAGCCGTTAAAAACCAGAGCGGTTAAGTAAATTTATTTTTGGATTTTCTATTTTCAATATATTACAATTCCTGATGTAGTTTTCTAACTACTCACGAGGTGTTAAAAATGTTAGTTTATAAAACTTTAATATATCTCACTCAAAATAATTGTAACCGTAAAGACGCAACGAGTTACATCAGAAAGCTAAAGTGGTATTATAAGTCTTTACCACATATTAACCACTCTGGCATTTTGTTAGTATATTTCTTATGGTGTGGAGTGATTAACAGAATAAATTTTACTTCAAAAAGTTGATTGGATAAGACAGTTACTCGTCAAAAATTCATTTATCATAATAATGATAACAAAAAGTTGTGCCTCTAAACGAGTCTTGGCTCGCAATACAATGGTTACATTTTAAAATATCTGACCCACACAAAATTTCGATAGAATTTCTATTTAGATATTGAGCACACATCCAGCTGGTAAATAAGGCAGAGGCAGACTAAAACTATTCAATTACCTGTCGTTATGAATTTTGGTTGTCTGTAATGCAAAAAAGTAAATAACTGACAACTATCTCAGTTTATACCACCAGTGCATCTAGAGTTTTTAAAAACCTAAAGGTGTAGAAGCACATAAATATACCTTTTCTTTTTCTAAACCAGGACAAATATGACAGAACTTTTAAAAAATAATCTATGAAGAGCTTAACTAGGGTGTTTTTGATAATTCTGATACAATCAGATATATTTCTTAACTTATTAAACTGTTATATTATCATATTAATATTAATTTGTAAGTTACGGATAATATTATTAATTATTTTAAAAATATTTTTTTATTCACATAGAGATACATATTTTAGATTATGCACTAATAGTCTCAATCAATTGAAAGTCAGGAGGGTCCAAGTCAAAAAATTCAAAAATACAAAATAAACAGAAAAAAATACTATTTACATTTATGCGAAAATTTAAGTTGGTACAATTTTGTTACAATACCAAAGTTACAATAGTAATATCTTATGTGAGTATTTTACAATAAGCCGTTAACTTTGAAGTCACATTTCTCAAAACTACATTTTTTGACTTAGACGTTTTCAACGGCTCATGTAATCAAAGTATTTGACAAATGGACGTTGCAATGTTGCCACGGCTGCTTCTCTTTGACTTACGACAAATGTCAAATAAAATTCGTAATAAATGTCTATACCTATGTGGCGGATTCATCTATCCAAAAAAAAATCCTTTATGGGTTTTTCGCCACTGCACTGCAAGAAAA
Organism: Sitophilus oryzae; assembly: GCF_002938485.1. Lineage (NCBI taxonomy): Eukaryota > Metazoa > Arthropoda > Insecta > Coleoptera > Curculionidae > Sitophilus > Sitophilus oryzae. The sequence continues at coordinate 77,701 of NW_022147079.1, forward strand.
ATCTAAAAAATAAAATAGTTATTTTTGGTAAACACTTCTGGCGTTAAACCTGAGCGGACGCTGCTTGTCAGAAGTTGTGTTTACAGTTATAAAAATTTGCCTAACAAAGAAAAAAGTGCTTAACGTTTCGGAAAGTTTTCTCTTTCCGTGCGTCGTCGGAAGCAAAAAAATATAAAGAATCAAGAAAAAAACTATTTAAAATATTTAAATTGAACTATTCGAGAACACTTTACTTTTTAAAACAGCCAAAAAATAATTTTAATTAATTTTAATTTTTTTTTGTAGACGTATCTGTGTGTATCTGATGTTGAGCGCAGCTGAAACGGGTTGAAAAATCTAAATTGAAACGCTGAAAAAAAAGCTGAACCCGCTGAGTGAACTTTCCTACAGCTTCCAGTAAATGCCGCAAACCTTATAGATTAAGATCCGGCTGCAGGATTATTACGCTCATCGTATTTCTCATTAAAACCTAATTTTTACGTATATTTATGAAGAGGAAAATACACTTTAAAGAAGATGCCTATCAAAAGGTTGCTGCAACTATGTTTAAATAATAATAATAACTGATTTTGGAGACTGGAGAATTCTGGAGAATTAAAAATTTTTGTATTTAGGGTATTTCAAAATAGATATCAAGAACAGAACATATTCGAAATGAAGATATAAGAAGAAAGACAGGAAAGGTATTCACAACTATAGACAACATAGAAACAAGACAACTTGTCTGGTATGGACATGTGATGAGAGCTGGGGAAGACCGATGGCCAAAAAGAGCGATAGAATATGCCCCTAGAAATCGAAGGAGAAGAGGAAGACCAGTGATATCATGTGAAGAAGGAATTAGAAAAACAATGAGGGATAGGGTCATTAGAGATGACGAATGGCAAAACAGAGAAAAATGGCGATCGAAATGCGGGATGCTGCAGAGGCTGTAGGACCCCCGCTATACAGGGTGTTCCATTTAAAAAATAAAACGAAGAATATTTATTATATATTTTAGAAAGTTTGGCGTAGAATTTTGAACACCCTGTAAGATTTAAGATTGCGATATTTATAGCACAGTAAGTACAGACCAACATTAGGTCCCCGGTGGCGTAAAGGTACAGGCCCTCGTCTACCAATCTCAAGGTGTAGGTTCGACTCCCACACCCGGCATTTCATCAGCCGACTATTTTTATTTAGTTTGGATACTAGTTTGGATACCTAGGTCGACTCAGCCTTAAATGAGTACTTGGGATTCACAATCCTGAGGTAATAATAGGCGGTTGAAGCGTAGTGCTAGCCACATTACCTTCCTTGTATACCGAACGGCTCTAGTATAGCAAGCTGTACCTTGCTACTCCCAAGGCGTTGAACGCTATATACGGGAGCTATTATTATTATTAAGTACTGACCATCTAACGTAAATATATAATATAGTTTTAATTTCAGGATAGTTCTTGTATTTTTTTAAGAAAGGCTAAAAAATATATATACATATATTTTATTTATTTATTAATATCTCTGAAACTATCCAAATATATCTACCTACTCATATCTTAGAATAATTATGTAAAGTGATCTGAAAGGAAACCAAAATGTAATAATATACAGGGTAATCTATTTATAAAGAATAATTCCGATCCACTCACACTTTTTTGAGCCAGCCTGTAGGATTTAAAATATTTTCCTGAAATACATCCTAGTACATACTTAAGGTTAGCACTTAAACAAAATTTCCAACTTTTTTTTATTCTAAGAGCTACAGATGTCCGACGCACTATTGCCGGACCCTGTATTATCGGGAAGCGGTCTGTTCTAAATCAAACTCATTTTATTCTATAGCTTCTAGGGCTATAGAATAAATAAAAAAAAAGAGTTTTTTGAATTAAAATTAATAATTAAATTGAGTTTTTTGAATTATAAAGAGAATCAAAAAGTTGCCGCAAATAGATGTTGGTACGTTTTAAAATTTTTCCTACTGGCATGGCTCAGCAACAGTGATTCGTTAATCTGTATCTCCTATAATAAGAAACTTAAGAATTTTGTATAAAAGCCATTTGATATGCACCCTTATAACATCTTACACAGAATAAAAAAAGCTTTAATTTGACATATAAATGATCAAACAATTTGATGAGCGTAATGTCGTCTCCAAAATCAGTAAAAAAATTTGTGAAGTGTAGAATCAATCTCATTCCAAACTTCACTTCACTTGTAAGGCGGTACGAAATTAGACGGGTCAGCAAGTTGGGAGAAAAAATTCAAGGCCGTGACACACGAGTGGCTAGCGAGACGACACGTGTGACAAAAAGTGGTAAGCCAATGAGGAAGATGAGATGGGTCTTTGGAGTGTCGTAACTCGGACTCTATGTGAGCTAGGGGCCTCATCTGCTCGAAGAGCCTCATCTCTTCATTGTATACTGATGATGTTTCATGCACTATAAAATCCCATCATCAATGACAAGAAAACAGTCCGATTTAAATGAAATTTGGTATGTCGATAGATTGGACAAGGCCGACTTGACTGTAGTGTTCGACACGTAGATATATAGATAGATAGATTGGACAAATTGGCCAACTAACACATGTCACTGTGACAGTAAGTAAGAAACATCAAAAGTTGATGTTGTCCGATCGCGACCTAATTTGGTGAGTAGGCTATGTGTGCGACCGTCCACACGATCCCATCTTGCAATGTTAGAACGCCGTTTTGTAAACAAAACGGCGTTTTCATTAGTGTGGGACTAAGGATTTGTTATTGAAGAAAAATATGGGTCGATTTCGGCATAATTGGGGACGGGCTACAGGATGACGCCCTCAACGTTTCGAACGGATGCCTTTAAGACCATACACATACGGATCGTCTCAAACTCGAAGCAGAAGCGTATCAAACTCTACTTCCTACGTAAATAATAGTAGGTCCTCAAACGGGTCGTTTGGCGGTCGACGCGGAGTCAATATGTTTCATACTATTATTTACATACCAAGGTAGAGTGGAGGGAGATACGCTTGGAGTTCGAGACGCTTCAGCTTTGAAAACGACCCTTGTTCGGACAGTCTAAATGGACGAAATCGTGAGGATTTTTCTTAATTCCGTGGTTTTATGGTAAAAGGCCCTAATCAAAATTTTGCCGTTTTTCTTGTTACATAATATTATAATATGGCAATAAGTTCCATTGCGTTTGATTTGGTTTGGCATTTGAGGCCAAATGGAACCATATTATTTTTATGGAATTCGAAATTTTGTACAAAACACGTTTTTCGTGTTACAATAACATCGCAATGAGATTTCGACATATGACATTTTGCCATAAAACCACCGAATTATGGGTCGATTGTAACAAAATTCGGCATGTGGATAGAGGTATCCGAATGGAGTCCTCAGATGGACAGAAGACCGTTTTAATACAAATTTTGTGAAAGTGAATCAAATTATTTAATAAATTATTACTTTTTCAAGATTTCAAACTACACTTTTTCAAACGTGTCCTTCAAATCCTTCAATTTAATAGCAGTTAGTAAGAAGTTTCACTTCAAATATGCGCACATAGTCCACACGCAATTTTTTTAAATATATCCAATTATCTTGATCTATTTGAATAAAAGTACCTAATAAATCACAAAAAATTCCGGATTTATCCATAGATAAAAAAAATAATTTTCTCTAAATGCTGAACGAAATTAGGTTTATAACTTTGTCGGGCCAATTATATTCAAAGAGTCAAAGCGAGTGAAAACCGCAAAACTTCTAGAAAATGGTCGCGTTTCCGGTCCAGAATAGTTGGAAACGTAAGTTTCCGAAACGAGAATTTAATCAACAATATTTCAAATTTAAGCCCAACGTGTAGTTTCTAAACTCACCCCCCTCCCCCACACTTCTCACACATTTAGTCCGATGTTGGTGGCGAAATTTTATCATAAATATTCTAATCCGTATGTAGATCGCGTTCGTTTTGTTTCCAGTTAAAGTTAATTTTGAACGCTTTAGCTAATAAATGCCAATGCTTAAATCATTTTAGCAAACTGAAACATAATTTCATATAAACACGTGATCAATTAGAAATATGTCAAATTTGTAAATAAATATTTTTTTTTCATATACCGGATGGTGCATGGTCTAGTATTTTTGTTATAACACACCTTAAAATTGATGGGGGTATGCGTATTCCTGGTTTATACAGGGTCGCTGTTATGTATGGAAATGGTCGATTATTTATTTTATCCTACCGCAAAAAATGAAATACAAAATTTATAGGATTTTTAAATATCCATTAGCAAGTAATGAATTTAAGTATACAGGGTCGGTCATAAAGTCGTGGCACATAAAAGTTTCATTTTTTTTAAATAGAACCCCCTGTATATTATTGCATATTTCAATTCTTCCTTCAATTCTAAGCAAAAATCAGAATACACAATGTACCTCAAACCAATCGTTTCCGAGTTATTGACTTTTCATGCCATTCAGCAAAAACTGTGCTACTGTTGTATTAAGTTTTTAAATGCCTATTAGCTACTAGTAAATTTAAGTATACAGGGTCGGTCATAAAGTTGTGGCAACCTTCAACTTTATTTTTTTTAAATGAAACCCCCTGTATATTATTGCATATTTCAATTCTTCCTTCAATTTTAAGCAATAATCGTAATACACAATCTACATAAATTGAAGAATTGAAATGTTAAATGAAAATTTTGTAATTTCCATACTTGATATAATCTCATTTTATATATCTATAAATGCTAACTTGAGAACTAATGTCAAATATTATTAAGTATCACAGCTTCGACAGAATGGCATCGTTAAATGAAACTGAACATATCGAAATTAATTAAATCACATTGTTTAAGTGGTATTTTCAAAAGTCAATAACTCGGAAACGGTTGGTTTGAGGCACATTGTGTGTATTTCGATTTTTGCTTAGAATTGAAATAAGCAATAATATACCAGGGGTTCTATTTAAAAAAATAAAACTTATGTGTCACGACTTTACCGACCTTGATATTTAAATTTATTACTCGCTAATAGACATTTAAAAAATCCTATAACTTTTGTATTTAACTTTTTGCGGTACCTCCTATATTTTACCTAATAATCGACCCTTTCCATACATAACAGCGACCCTGTATAGTAACTAGCAGACCTGGCCACGCGTTGCTGTGGCTAAGTTCAGTAATTGGCAAATACCCGGTATGTTGAAATTTGCAAGTTTTTGCACCTGGTATCTACTCAAAAGGTCAATAGGTATATTAAATTTGGGTAAATATCATTATACCCGGTATACGAGTATTAGTTCAGTCACTGAGGATTTTTGCTTGGAAAAAAGTCCGGAAGTTTTGCAACTTTGCAGGTTTATAGGTTTTGGGGTCCCTAACTAAAATCCATAAAATGCACATTTCCAGACTTGCCGCCTCGCCGCCGCCGCGGCGCCGCCCAAAATCGGTATTTTGTGAATATCTCGAAAACTATGCGTTTTTCTAGAAAATTTCACACCTCTACTTTTCAACCAATAACATGCTTTAATGTTGACTAGTTACCATGGCAACTGAAAAAATTTCCGGAATTTTTTTCGAGGCGCCACGAAAATTTAGTGGAAATTTTTTGACAGTTGAAAAGGTAAACATAAGATCTACAATCATAATGTGAATGAACTACAATGTCTATATATTAAAATATTACCCATTTGAGTTTTAGCATTTGATGTAACTAAGGTTGGATTATTTTTTTTTTCAAATTTAGGTGTGAAATTTTCTCACCGAATACCACGCAATCCTAAATTATTCCTGGAAATTTTCTTTCGGGCACGAATATTTTAGGAAAATTATCCCTCGTCTTCGACTCGGGATAATTTTCAAAATATTCGTGCCCTCAATAAAATTTCCGAAAATAATTTAAGCTTTTGTGATATTATAAGTGAAAATTTGAGGAGAGTAAAATTAAAGAGAATAACATTTCCTATAAAAAAGGTTTTATGAAAATTTTCGCTAAAGTCAACCGTTTAGGCACAAAATTCTTGGAAATTTTACAATTTTGCGTAAAATATGATATATTATGTATATTCGATTTTCCGAAACCAAATGTTGATTACGGTTCACTAAAACTAGTTTTAGTTTAGTTTCTTCAATTTTGTCATAAAACAGTGGCGTATCATTAATTCGCTCATTAATTGATGAAAAATTAATTTTAATTATTGAAAATTTGTACTTGTTTCCACACCACCCAAGAGGTAAAGTACATGGCGCGTTTATTTTAACGTGGTCTCCCCGGAGACCTACTCCACTAGATAAATTAAAAACTTTAACTTATCTGCACAAACCCGATGGATCTGGCTCATTGATGTTAAAGTCGATCGTGTCTGCTGTACTGGGCTCATCAGGGTGGTCTCTCAATACGTCCAACTCTTCATCTGCACCCGCCAGAGGGATATCTACAGGCAAGTCCAACTCCTCTTCATCGGATTCGTCGAGTAACACTTCAGTGACGTTGTCACAGGATTTCCCATTGCAGTATGCACAAATCATTGAACATTTTTAATCCTGCCTTTCTACATCCGCAGGCTTTACCATAATTGTTGGTTTTGCATTTACAGGATAAAAATGCCAATAAGAATTTTGGAGCTGGATCTTTCAATGTTGTGACTGAAGTAATGCCTGTTATTGTTTTTTTCCAACCCCATTCTTCGGCATCTTTGGTACAACCAGACCAATGCTGAACCTAGTAGTAAGTTCGCAATGAATGCTCTCCAGCACGACAATTAATTATTCATAAATTAATGAGCGAATTAATGATACGCCACTGTTTTATGACAAAATTGAAGAAACTAAACTAAAACTAGTTTTAGTGAACCCTAATCGACATTTGGTTTCAGAAAATGGAATATACATAATATTATCATATTTTACACAAAATTGTAAAATTTCCAGGAATTTTGTGCCTAAATGGTTAACTTTAGCGAAAATTTCCATAAAACCTTTTATATAGGAAATTTTATTCTCTTTAATTTTACTCACCTTAAATTTTCTCGAAAAAACGCATAGTTTTCGAGATATTCACAAAATACCGATTTTGTGCGCCATCTCGGCAAGATGGCGGCGCCGGCGGCAAGTCTGGAAATGTGCATTTTATGGATTTTAGTTAGGGACCCCAAAACCTATAAACCTGCAAAGTTTCAAAACTTCCGGACTTTTTTCCAAGCAGGCTCCTTTTTTGAACCCCAATTACTGAACTATATACCCAATCGTACCAGCCTTTTTTAATTTAAGGTATTCTAATAATTTTTGAAAACAATTTGTTATTAATTTAAAATTATTGAATTACTAATATCTCTATTTAATTTATTATCTCAAATTTAGGGTTGTATAAAATTTTTGTCCAAATTTTAAAAAAATTGGGGTAGGCCACCCTTATCACTTAGGGTATAAATAGTAGTCAACAACTTATTCTCAGATCCACTGATTATATTATAAAATTTCATCAAACTCGGTTAAGCCGTTTCGGAGGAATAAAGCAACAAAAACTGTAACACGAAAATTTTATATTATATTAGATTTTAATTTATTAATTCTTACCTTATTTTTTTCCTCTATGTTTGGTTCTACAACATTCTAATGACAAGTATATGCTTGAATCAGAGTTCTTCTTCAACTCAATACCACTGCACGTTTATACTGAGCAAACGTCAATCCATTTGGACACTGAAATATTAAAAAATATATGATGAACTTCGTGATCAAAAGTAACATATAAAAAACAAATTTAATTTGAAGAGAACTTTAAATACAACTGATAGTTAATTTGAATTTTAAATTGATTGTCTGCTGTAAGAAAATATATTGTTAATATGGAAGTTTGCATAGTATATTATTACCTAAAATATTCCGAGAGAAGCATATTATGCACGAATGGAAAGTTGTGCAGTTAAAAACATAGTCAAACACACCTCGTCGTGCGTCGATACCATAGACTTAAAATAAAATATAGACTACACTATTTACATCTAAACGCGGTCAAACAACCTTTTTTGTACACATGTTTACTTCTGGGTACAGTCGACCGAGCCTTCCTCATCCAGCCTATGTTGTCACGTCTTTAATATTATCAATATTTTTTTTTCTTGCTATACACATATATTGTGATATTAATACTACATTTTAATAAAGTAGGTTTTAATATTCCATAGATGTATTAAATAGTCCTTATACTACTAAATTATAAGTCGGATACTATTTAAAAAGGATAAGTTCTTTACAATATGGCAACACCGATTAGAGGCGAGGTCGCCTATTCATTCATTTATTACCTTGTAATACGCGTCGCACGTGTGCGGTAAAGCTTTGTTGCCGCTATGTCCTCGGCTGTATTAACGCATTTTCTTAGATTGTAGTCTTTAAGTGTTTATTTTATTTACTTTTTTGTTCAAGAACTATAAAATATGGTTCGCTATTGCCAAATTTGCAAGAAATTCGACTTAAATAATCCATTTAAGTCTTGAAACGACTTTCGATCGGTAGGCAACTCTCAATTTACCCATTGGGAGTCAGTGGCGTTGTTGTAGAAAGGCGCTTATTTAGATAATATTTTAGTAAAATGTAAAATCTGAATTTTGTCTCTTACATAATCATTTATATAAAGATTTTTGTAACAAAATCATAATTATTATAACCCTGTTAAAGAATTAATAATGTTTTTATTAAAAATATATTCCGGTTTATTCTATTCTATTCTAGGAGGATAAATGTTTTTCTTTTTGTTTTATCCACTTCCTATCACTTTCCTTGCTTTAATGGAACAGATTTTTATGTTTTCTCTAATTTACATAAATAAGACATCACTTAACTAGAAAAAAAAATTACAACAGTCATAATTTCTTTTTTCTCTCCCTGTCGCCGATTCTATTATATCTGTAGAATAGATCCTGTTTTGATTGATATTAGGGGTTGTAAATGTTTGACTAAAATTAATATTTTTTTTAATAATTTCAAAAATTACGTAATTTCGATTATAAAATTTCTTCTATAACATGTATTTCATTATTTTTATCCTTTTTGGACTTTAAGACGTTTTTTCTAAACTTTTATTCAAAAAAACCTCTCCTAAATCTTAATAAAATATAAAAAAGTTTAAATACGATATAGTTTTAATTTAATTATAGCTTCATTAAAATAAAAAAATTACCCGGCTATGATATGGAGAGTTCAGGTGTACTTGAGAAACGAAAGACAGTGTTGACAGTGTGTGTGAGTCGTCAGGAAACGACCGACAGAGACAACCTATCTATCGCTCGTGTCCAACTCGTTATAACCTAAAACAATAACACAACAATAACAAGACATTGCCTGACCGCATGTTCCAGCTATTTATGAATGAGATGCTCAGTCTATATTTTAACATTGAAAATGTTTCTGTTATCCTATATAAGGGAGCCCAAATCGAATTAAAATGCTACATTTGCCACACCATGACGTCATATATACAAGGGTATAGGAAATCTCGGCGCAGCGGCGGCAGTCGGCCAGCGCGCGCAAAAACCATTACATCGCTAATTGTTTATTGATATATCTTTATTAGTTTAAAAGCAAAAAATATGGGGTTTGCTTTGATACCTTGTCAAGACATGAGCGAAACTTTTAAATTGTTTCTTTTTTTCATTTAGGCCTTCGTTTTTCGTTAAATGAAAGTTATATTAAAAAAAAATCTCTATTTTTAAACCAAATTTTCGCATGATTGAAATGATTATTCATGTTTAAAGTTTTTTTTTGGTCATAAGCGCTAATGGAAATGTTTTTTTGTAAATAATTATAAAAAATTACTCCCTACGAAGACTTTATTCTGTACTGGATCAAAAAATAAGTATTTGTTTTCTCTATACGGTGGTATTAATATATCGATTTTTGATGATAGTGCCTTTTTACCCTGTTTAATTTTGTACTACTTTCGGAATAAGGGTCCCCATATCATGTACTGTGATGTACTGTACTTCCATCCCTGAAAAATTCAGCTTGTGACACCGAAGTGAGAGGTAACGTCAAAATAAGCTTTAATCTACCTACATCATCATAGGTAGGTGTAGGTACTCTAGGTAAATTCTACCTAGACAGTAGCTGAACTAGCTGACAGTAGTAATTAATTTGTTATCCGATAAGTAGTTGTCATTATATAAGTTTAATCGTCTTATACCTCCTATAACGGTAGGTTTTGGATTTTTCCTGATTGGTTTGTTAAACAAAAATATACTGGGCATATAAATGTCTGTTACAGGTTAATTCGTTAAAGAAATATGTTACACACATATTATTTTAATAATAATAGTATAATAGTAATGGCTATATTATGTTATAACACATTATTGAATTAACAATTGAAAACAGTATTGAATGTACTTATTTTAACCAATGCATTGTTTTGTTTTTTTAATCTCACAAATAAGAAATATTTTATAGTTTTTATTATAAAAAACAGTGATTATACAATTTATTTACACCCCTTACACTGTTTTCTGTAAGGGGTGTAACCAGGAGTATATTTCGTAACCTTTTACGATATAAGAGGGCACAAAGTGTTTTATTACTTAATGCTTAAAATTTAATAATATATTTGTACATAAAATAAAATAGACTAGAAAGTCAATTAATTAATATTGACGTAATTACTAAATAAGTACAAGATTTTTTTTCTAATTATTTTAGTGTATTTTTAGTCACCGAATTATAAAGGAGAGATATCCAACCATTGCATTATTTTACTCACAAATAAATGTTTTATGGTTTTTATTATAAAACAACGATTAATTTATTATACACCCCTTAACCCAAACACTCCAAGGAGGATATTTCGTGACCCCGTATTTAAAGTGGACAAGGTTTATTAGTCAATGTTTTAATTACCCAGCGTCTTTAATAAAAATCTAATGTAATTTTTCATAGAAATGATCTGACATGAAAAGCAAATTTTATCAAAAAACTTTTTGATTATCTACAAGGAGTAAACCGCTGACAAATGTCTGTATACTAATGCCAAAGTAATGCCAAAAATACAAATTAAATACCAAATTTCTCATATAATGCCCCACTAATGCCAAGCTGATTCCAATATAATACCACTAATACCACGAATAATATGTAACACATTTGTTTCACGAATTAACCTGTAACAATACTGGTAGGTACGTGCACAGATTTTTTCCTAGGTAACTTAAAAGTCGTTAAAAAGTCTAATTATATTTAAAGAAGATATAATTCCAACAAATTACATTATAAGGCCAATAATGCACAAGTAATACCATTAAAATTTTAGCGTTTTTAACTTGTGTAACATATTTCTTTAACGAATTAACCTGTAACAATAGTGGTAGGTACGCGCACAGATTTTTTCGCTAGGTAACTTATTAAGTCGTTAAACAGGCCTATAAAAGCTATAACAACATAGGTAACTAATATTTATAATTTAATTCGAGTTTTAATCTCAAATAATAAATGTTTTTACTGGTGTATTTCTGAAGTGTTCATTATTAAAAGTAGATATTCTTCAAGTTATGCGAAGTAATAAGTAATGTTTCCGGTGAGACCGCGTATATGTCACCGGATTCTGGTTAGTATAAAGACTTTTTCTATAGAAAGAGTTTTTTCTATATTTTCCTTTCAAAATAAGACTAATTTCTTCTTATTCTTTTAAATATTACAGTGTTTCTTTTTCCTAAAATGTTATACTTAATTTTCGCTTAAAATTAAAAAATCACAAATGGAGGAAAATATACGTTATTGAATAAAGTTTATACAAATCACTTTACCATAACAAAAAAGTAAAAACATGTCATGGCGGAAGATATTCAGGTGGCATTTCACACATTTATCTATTAAAATCGAGATTAAAATAATAAACTTGCGTAACATGTTATACACGAGATAGAAAGTTTCAGAATCGATTAATACGCAATACGCTACGCAGTCAACTTATTCCTATGCGCGGATGAGCGTCTTCAAGACTCTTCCTTCGGCCAGGGTCACGACGCCGCCGAAGAGGAATCGGCCTACGTTTGGCTAAACAGGCTGGACACGGTGGAGTACGATATTGGCGAGTCTGAATATTTATAAAAATTTGCAAAGTAAAATATGTTGGAAAAATAATTAGTCCATACATATATAAAAGCTCAAAGGGTTTTTTTGTTGCATCCATCCCGCCGAAAGCGCTTTACCAATCTTGATGATTCTTTTTTTAAATGAAAGGTATATATGTGTAGATTTGTTATGAAGTATTTTTATAGTGCTTAATGGCTATTTCTTTGTGTAAAACGACTAAATACTAAAACATACCTGAAAACACCTACACACAATACCTCCAGAAATAAATTAGTTGTCATTGTCAGTGGTGTGTCAGTTAGATTATATATTACGTTTTTAGATATTTTAGAGTGAGTTGATGCCGCCAGCTTTAGATACATAAATATTAGCACAAAGGTTCGTTTAAACGACATTAGTGAATTAGCTACACAAAGCGATTTTAGGAAATTCATCCTCTTAGAGAGTAAAATTATCTCGGAACAGTTTGTTGTATGAAAATTCCTTACTATTTCGTCTAGAAGAATGAAATCCTACAAAAAGAATTAGAAGAAATTTTTGAAATTCATCAACCAAATGGGTAAAGTTAGTAAAAATTTATATAAAACTTGGTGACGTCTGGATTATACACATAAAAATTGGCACAAAGGTAAAGCGAATTTATGAAATTTATACCCTTAGGGAGTAAAATAGGGAATGAAAGTTTGCTGTACGAAAATGCAATACTATAACATTATAAACCAGACAGTATAAAATTTTATACAAGGGTTTATTTAGTGACATCATAAGGAAATATATCTTCCTCAATTATCCTTCAAAGAATAAAAAATAACCTATAAAGAGAGTATTAGTGCTCTTAATAAATAAAAAAAAGATGAAAAATAAAAAACATCTATATGTTCACTAGCTCTCTATAAAGAAGTAAAAAATCATTTAAATCAATGCATAAACGATTCGAGGTGTAACGCGAACGTAGTTGCGAGAAAAAGCTAGTAATTTATTAAATTATTTTATTTAACTCATTAATTTTCATTGAAAAGGAATTTTTGTAATTCGCCACTATATTAGTTAAAAACTAAGAAACTCATATCAAATTTAAGTTTTGCGATTTTGACTTATACTTTTTACAAAATCTGAACACATTTTAAAAGAAAAAAAGTTTTTGATAATATTTGTGTAGATTGACTACAAGTTGTATAACATAAATTTCTACGACCGGTCTACCTAGTGGTCTGCAGCATCGTCTTGTGGTGCAAACGTGGGCCTGTAAATCTGTGACGTGACGCACAACAGCCAAGAAAAACAGAAGCGTGGCTAAGAATTTAGTAATTTAAAAAAAGACTTTTAGATACAGTAGTAGGTATTAAAAAGTTTTGTGTTTAAATGGGGTTTGCCTTTAACAGTTAAAAAATTATATCGTAAAGTGTAACTTTCCGTAAGAATTCTTTATCTGTTATTGATCATGATCTGTCATCATGTTAACCTGATGTTTTGTATGTTATTTTGTTTTTTTCGAGGTTTTTTTGCTTGCTTGTTTTACGGATAGGTGCGATCGCATAATTATTCTTGATAATGTTTTATTTAATGTTAACACTACTACTTTTTCAGTGAATTTTTAAATCTGTTGTTTTTTGTTAAGTTCGTTATTTAAACATATGTATGTAATACACTCATATTAACACTAATCATATTTTTACGTTTTTATTCATCATTTTCAATGCTCCCCCGGTTGCATCTTTGTAAAGGACTGTGATTTTTATTTTAAGTCTATGGTCGATACCTATTAGTCTAGTCAAATTGTACTCTCAAAAAAGCCACTTCGGGGAAAGTTTTAGGGTAGTTCTAATTTCTTAAATACAGGGTGTTTAAAAAAATGTGCCATCTCTCGTGGGGAGATCCTTCACGTCAAAAAATAAGTTTAATTTTTCATATCAACATAGATCCGATTCTGCTTTGTTTCGTAGCTGCAGGGTCTTAAAAGCTTAATAATCTTTCGATTTATTATAATTTTCTTCTAGTTACTTTTAGTGATTCGAATGAAATTTTGAGGGTAAGAGTGTATAAGTGTTACATAGGTGTAAGAGTAGGTAGTAAGAGTGTATAAGTGTTACATATTTTAATACTAAAAAAGTGTCGATAAATTTATCAGGGACGTGCATATGGGTTATCACTGGAATATTTCTCAAAAAAAAAACAACTGCGCCACTGACTTTCTGTTGATATCAAAATTGTGTAGGCTGTTTAATGCTAATTAAAAATTATCTCTTGATATTTTGTCGAATTCGGCCTCCTTGATCAGATAAACGCAATTTTATTAATCACAATTAATAAATTTAAAATAAAAATAAAATTAATTAATTTTATATTTCACCTAATTTATTATTAAATATTACATATTATAGATTTGAAATTACTATTAGTCCAACCCATAGAAATTTCAAATAAAAAATAATTGTGTTTAAGATAATTATTAATACAAAAAAAATAATTTTAAAAATGTTAACATCCTATAACTCTAAAACTATGCATTTCCATACCAATGTTTATAAAAACTTTTTTTCATATTTTTTGATGAGGAATCAATGAGTACTTAGTTCAGACTTTCGTAAGTTAATGATATTATTTTTTTTAAAGGTTGCTATTAGACTTGGATCAAGTCAAATTAATATAATTGCATTTATCTCATCAAGGAGGTCAAAATCGAAAAATATCAAGAGACAGTTTTTAATCACATTAAACTGCTTACACTATTTCGCTAAGAAAAGAATAAAAATTCAGTGGCGTACATGCTTTTTTTAGAAAAACATTCCAGTGATAACCCATATGCACGTCCCTGATGAATATATCGCATTTATAGTAACTTTTATCCTCAAAATTTAGTGAGTAAATGCTAAAAGTACTTGGGAGAAAATTATAATAAATCGAAAAAGTATTAAAACTTTATCACCCTGTAGCTACGATTAAAACTTTATCACCCTGTAGCTGTAGCTTCTGCTTTGTTTCGTGTGTTGATATGAAAAATAAATCTTATTTTTACGTGAGGAATCCCCCACGAGAGATAGCACGTGTTTTTTAAAACACCCTGTAATATAGTGTTTTAGGGGTGCCGAATTCAAATCTGATGTTTGCTAACAAAATTTCGTGTTGCAAAAAAGTGAAAAAAATTGGATATTTGGCGGTTTTTAGTTAATAACTTTAAAAATATCAACTTTTCGTAAATAATCTCTCTATTTAAAATTAAAGTACAGTCAATTTCCTAAATTTTTTGATAATAATTTTTTTTTATGAAGAACTGTTTGGGGTCTCCACGAATGCCTACTTTTTGTATTTCAAAGCTCTCAAATTTATTAAGTCGAGTATGTGTATTGTTTTAGAGACACGAATTTCAATAATTACATATATCACTACCGTTAATAAAAAAAATGAAATTTATATTATATTTAAATTAATGTGTAAGTATAAGTACAGGTATAGCGCATTATCGGTGGTAATAAACTACCACATTTCAATAAAGTGAAAAAGTTAAACGTCTTGCAATAATAAAGAACTCTCTACAGAGAGAAAACAGAACTATAATTACAATCCAGGTTTTTTCAACGAACTGCCATCGTATTATATTGAGATAATGAAATTTTGCCTTTCGAGCTTACTTCCTTTTATCTTTCTTTTTTGTTATTATTAAGAACGCAAAGGAGATTATTAAAATCGGTTCAGCCTTTTTTGGATTACAAATGGTGTAACTAATTCGACCTTGTTTTATTTATTTGGTTGTCAAAGGACTTTTTAATTTGACTGGCTATGACAACAGCTTTGTTATCGGGCGATTATTGGCAAACAAAATGTTTTTCGGAGCATTTTGTTTATCGTTTGTACTAACGCTATTTACCGCACGATAGATCCTGTATTTTGGCTGTTTTACATATGGACGCAGGCAATAGTTATTTATATACCAGGGGCTTATTGCAGGCAATTTGACCAAAGCATGGACCTAGTGCATATAATTAAAAATCATGCCGAAAGCCATAATTGCTTATTACGCCCATTGCAGGTATACCGGGTGGGCCACTGAAAACTTACAATGACTATAAATTTTAAACAAAAAAAGATATCAAAAAAATAAAAAATACCGTTTCAATAATATCAAAAAATACATATGACGTATTTTTTGAACCACCCCGACCTACCCCTTAGGCGGCACCCCTACTCACTTGAAAAACTTAAATGACAACACCCCACTTGTGGCGCTTTTTTGGAAAGCCCATAAAAAATGTTAAACGATGATCATAAAGTATTTAGGGTGAAATTGAAAAACTACCCCTTACACGAAAAATTAGGTAGACATTAATGAAAAAGGTGATTTTTTAAGCATAAGTTACAAATTGGGACCCAGCTAAATGTGGCAGATGAGGTATTTTTCAAACCACCCCAACCCACCCCTAGGTGCCACCCCCTCACTTCTAATCTCAAGATAGCGATACCTCACTTGTGACACATCTTTGGAAAGCTAATTGAAATTGCTAAACGATGGTCATACAGACTTCAACTTAATTACTGGTAACTGGTGATAAGAAATGCGGTGACAATTTGAAAGAAATTTAAAATGATAATTTATTTTAACAATTGCTCAAAATGACAGCCGTTTTGTTCCATACAAAAATACAAACGATTTTCAAATTCTTCTCTCACTTTTTGGAAAGTCTCTATCGGAATATTTCGACCCCTTCTGCCAATCCATTGCTTTGGATAATATTTATCCAACCACCGCCTTGTGACAATAGAATAATGCGGAGGGGCTCCATCTTGCTGAAAGTGTATGAGGTATTAAGAGTTATAATAAATTTCTTTGTACTAGTTTTTTTTCTCGCAATGGTACATGGATACAAAAATAATTCATTCTATTGATTTTGACACGTTTTGACATTTTTTTAAATTTTCAGCTCCATGTTTTTCGTTCTTTTTTATGACAGTCGTTCAGCATTTTTTATACGCTTTCCAAAGATGTGTCACAAGTGGGGTATCGCTATCTTGAGGTTAGAAGTGAGGGGTGGCACCTAGGGGTGGGTAGGGGCAGTTTGAAAAATACCTCATTTAGCTGGGTCCCAATTTGTAACTTATGCTGAAAAATCACTTTTTTCATTAATGTCCAACTAATTTTTCGTGTAAGGGGTTGGTTTTCCAATTTCACCCAAAAACTTTATGATCATCGTTTAGCATTTTTCATGGGCTTTTCAAAAAGGCACCACAAGTGGGGTGTTGCCATTTAAGATTTTCAAGTGAGTAGGGGTGCCGCCTTAGGGGTAGGTCGGGGTGGTTCAAAAAATACGTCATATGTATTCCCCCTCGATATTATAGAAACGGCATTTTTTATTTTTTTGATATCTCTTTTGGTTTAAAAATTATAGCCATTGTAAATTTTCAGTGGCCCACCCTGTATAAGAACGCTAATAGTTCAAAAAAAGAGAATAGCTAACAGTAACTTTCTTCCTAATTTTGTACAAATATATAGAGTGTTGGTTAATGACATCCTAATATGTACGGAGGAAAAACCTTTCATAATGTATGTCGTAATCAAGTTAACTTTGGAGATACAGAGTGGTATTATTTTCTTTAAAAAAACTTTTTTTTAATAGTTACTCTGATGGTAATCTTTATCAAGTTTCATACACGTCTTCTATGCATAACAATGACTATTTTGATGTTCAAGAAAAATACTTGTTGTACATCTTAATTTCTATCAGCGGATGTAGAAAAGATTTGCACGCAACAGTCACCGTATCAGATTTTTTGCGATTTGATCTGAAAATAAAATGATTTAATTTTTTTAAGCAAAAACTATCCGTCGGGCGAAAAAAAATGAAGATATTAAAATTGTTTAGATATGAATGAAGATTTTGACAATGTTTATTTTAGTAGGCGTCCGTGGCATACCATTTTTTCCTTACAAATATGCAATTGTAATGTAAGTAAAACTCACATGAGCGCCTACTGGTAAAATAAATATTATTGTTTGTACATAAAAAAAGGTATTTTGATGCATAAGAGACACGTATCAAATTTCATAAAGAAGTATATTATATATAATAATAGCAGAATTACTATGTAAAAAAAAATAGAAAAAATTTCCACTCTTTGTCATCAAGTTAATATTCTCAAAAGTTAATATGTTTAACAGAAAACACGATAATTGAACACAAAAAAAACTTGTAATTTTTTGAAAAATTTTTGGTATTTTCTTTAGTCAGAAAAAACATTATTTTTTTATATATGGCAAGATAGGTAATCCAATAAATTTGCAAGAAAGAAAACCCACAAATGATCAAGTGGTTCTCATAAAGAAAATAAGGAATTTAAGGAAAAATTTCTTTTTTCCAAATTTTCAAAATAAAATAACTCGGTTATTTTGGACTTATTTGGAAAACGGCCAAAAGAAAATATGTTTCTATTATCGAGATCTACCAGCCCTGAAAATATTTGCACTTATTTAAGCCTCACCCTGTATTGCCCCCAGAAGCCATTTTTCTTATCGTATTTCTCTATTACAAATTATTCGTCATCTGTAAATCTGAAATAAATAATTCATCTTTTGTAAATCGGTTTTGAAACAAAAATCCATTCCATTTGAATTTATTCAAAGTCATAAACATATAAATAGGTTTAACATCATATTTCAATGTGGACATAGAAGTTTAATTCGTTCACTCAAAACGCTTTAAGGAAACTGTATTTTCCAGTACAAAAAACTGCTAGGACAAATCTCTTATACTAAAAGTTGAAAATGACCCAGAGCTTATTCAATTAAGAATATCGATTGGAAAGAGAGTACGGAAAGGACAATCGAGCCAACATCCCCTGTTCACTTTTAATTAATATTAATGGCACTATGCGAAACCCAAATTGCCCTTAAATGTTATTTTATGGCTAATATTCTTTAGTAATTTATCAAGCGCGGATGTTTTACTATTCGGCCATTAATAAATTTTAACAATTTACTTCTTCCGACCGCTAAACGACCTTTTATTACTCCATAAATAACATACTTATGAGCTTTGTTCTCCGAGGGTAGCTGAGAGAATCAAGCATTTTTTCGTTCGTTTATTTTAATTGTTCCAGCCGGATTTAATTGGAAAAACAGTTTATTTTCTGGAAAAAAAGGTCTACTAGGTTCATTAAGCTTCAAGCGCTAACGTGCGGCCTGTGGGACACCGGTAAGTATATTTTATCTTACAACGTGACAATTTAGCATAAATACATAGTAGGGAGCTAGTACCCCTCGAAGATGTGATAACAAAGTTTCTTAGAGAGTTGACAACAGCATCTTGCCAAGTGCAAGATGGTAGTACGTTAGCGGTTATGTATAAGAAGTAAATAAAATTAATGACCCAAGACTTAAGAGTGGGCCTCAAATCTTCTAGATTAAAGTGGCGGTATAAGATTTAGCAAAAATTTAAAGAGTTAAAAGATACACTTGAAATTAAATTAGATAGGAATGGAGAAGATTCTGGGTGAGACAAAAATTTGGTACATTTGATTATAAAACTTCGTTTCTAATCAAAGAACGACAACGAAACATGAAGCTTAGTAGAATTGCATAAAACAACTGAAAAAACATATGTGGTATAATGTTGGGTGTTAACGACATATAAAATTATCGGAAATATGAACAATCTGCTAAAAATATCCAACAAGGTTATGAAAAAAATCTCATTATGGATGTGATAAAAGGGCAGAATGTATCGAACGTTCAAAAAAATTTACATTGGCTGTGTATCAAATCTATTATCTTAGTGTTTTTTTGATATTTTTCTTACCCTTTAAATAATTTGTATATATGTGTGCTGTTGCTTCTGATAAAATGAGTTATTCTTGTTTATACTGTCTTATACATAACGTTAGTATTTAAAATGAATTTAAAAACAAAGAAAATCTGAATAAATTTTTATTTGAAAATCTCTAGGCAGTTAATTAATTTTTATAAAATTTTGATATCATGATTGTTCCGATTATTGTATTGTAATATGAATAATTTAAAGTAATTTATAATTTTAAAAAATAAAATGACCAGTGGCTTAACGACCGATGTCTGAAGATACCGGTTTCGAATACCAGCAAGAATGATATTCTATTTATTATACAGAGCTTGAGCAATAAAAAAAACAGTTGTATTGAAAATAACGTATATTTTCTCAATATAAATTAAACTTTTATCAAAATATGTAGGCACTTGGCAGCTTTGGAAGATACGTTAGAAAAAACTGTTTGATTTATACAGGATGGTCCGATTGTATTCAATTGTATTCGGGAATCTTCGGCAGCATATTCTGCAAATTAAATTAACTAAGAAATTTTGTATAAATGTATGTCCTAAAATGCTTCATTTCGAAGATACAGGGTGTGGAAGTTTCATTTTTATTTCGGGGTTTTCCAAATAATTTCTGATCTAATGTTGTTATTTGGACAAAAATTGGTATTTACATACGTACCTGTATAAATACTACTGTGTAAAAAATAAACATTTCTGTAATTTTCGACGTAAAAAATGTCTCTTGGTAAAAATCGCTACGAATAATGATTCCAAAGATATTTGAAATGGAAATAGTCTCTACCGAGGTCTATACATATCATTATTAACAAAAAATCGAGCAAAAAATAAACAATGTTGACAAGATAGTTATTTGACTGACATTATAAATTTTGGAACTTCTTATTTTTTTAAGCTAATTATGTTTTTTTCTAAAAAACGGTAAAAAAGTTTCTGTTGAAGTCTTTGGTACAAAAGCACATTTCAAATTTATTATTTCAGATTAATCAAATGTATAATTCAAGTTTCAAGTTGTATAATTCACCAGTTAAAATGTATAATTTTTGTAAATTATGACATGTATTGATTATTTCCATTCCAAATAGCGTGAGAACCATTACTCGTAGCGATTTTTACCAAGAGGAAAATGACAGAAATGTATATTTTTCCATTCAGAAGATTTATACAGGTACAGACAAACAGTTTTTACTTTTCACATCGGTTAAAAACATGTAGGCGGTGTCCCCTAAAAGCAGGAGTCATATTAATATCGATTTTATAATGTCAAAAAACCCACACATCAATTTTTTATACAAATATCGGTGTTAGTTCAGAAATTGTTTAAAAAAATCGAAATAAAAATTAAAATTCCACATCCTGTATCTCCGAAACAAAGCAATTCAGGTTTTAAGTTTATATGAACTTTTTTACTTAATTTTATCTGCACAATGTACCACCGGAGATTCCCGAATACAATTCGGACCATCCCGTAGAACAAACTTTACTACTACTATTAATCAAGAACATTGTCAGTTTACCTTGGAAATAAAGATATGAAGATTTGGATCCACTGGAAGACAAACGGACAAAACAAAAGAAAAGTTGTTTTAGAAGCTTTCCTGAATTGAATCCAAATCGAAACTATCTTACTCTATCTAACCGATAAAATGCAATATTTCAAAAATCACCTTTTGTTCAGGTAAAACTAACACTTTAAATTTTAACAACCTAACCTAACTAAACGATCGTTTTTTTTTCTTATTGAGAACCTAAATAGTTTATAGTAAAATATCTGCTAAAACCTCAAGTTTTCTTGAAAAGTTGTATTTAGATATTTTAAACAGATTTTTTCTTTTTTCTCTGTGTTTGTTTCACTTTTCTCTACGGGAGGAGATGTACCTCCTGAAACGTCAAGCAATTTTTGTTTGTTTTTTATTAATATATTTTACTAGAAAAAAAACACTGAGAGGCTGGTTTCGGTTTGGGTGCAACACAGTGGTGTTTACAAAAATGAAAAAGACATTTTTAAAGAAAAGATGGGTTTGTTTCTTTTGCAATATCAATATAACTTTTTCGAAATTTAGTCAGTTTTCACCCACATCCTTGCTTTTGTTATCCCTCACTCCATCTTCAAAAAGTTAACTGGAAAAAGTTTTCACGCGGGCAAAGTTCTGATAAGCCAGCTTTTTAATTGGTTGGTATATTGGAAATAAGCTTTCGAATTGATAAGTTCAATATAACTTTGTTTCTTATTCCCGACTTCCTACCTCTTCCTTCCAACTTTGTTATCTAGAGCTTCGGCAAACGTTTTTTTTTTATTTAAATTAAATTAATTTAATGTGATAATTATTATTTATCGGTGTATGAGTCATTTAATCTATACCGGGTGCGTCTCAAAAGTGGCTCACCCCTATAACTTTTTTATTTTTTCAGATAAAAAAACGAGATTTCGTATGTTAGTATATGACATAAATTAGGATTGATTGGTGTATTCAATTGTTTTTGGTCACTTCCTGTTTCACCGGAAATGCCTACAACTTTTGATTTTTAAATGGCACCCTCGGTATTTTTTTACTTTATTCGATAGAAAATGACATTCTGAATAGAATGACATATCATATGTCAACTTTTGACATTCTCGCTTAATTAAAAATTGTATTTTAAAATTTAATCTAGAGTGCCATGACTATGTTAAAGACACTAATTCTTCATCAAGGAGTCCTACAAAAATAGATTTGATCGTCTAATGGTTTTAGTGTCTTGTCCTGGCAAGCTAGAAAATGCTCAAATCGTATTTTTAATAATATCTCAATTTTTTCAAATGGAACGAGGGTGGCTCATTAGCATATTTGGAAAAAGCATTTTTTTACGAATAATTTGATACCGCACACTTGATATTTCGAGTCAAATTATCGTTACGAACAGCAAGTTATAATTTCAAATAAACCATATGCGAAAATGTCAAAAGTTGACATATGATATGTCATGGGTTGGCCTTGTGGTCGAAATGATTGCGCTGCTTTCTACTAGACGCAAGGTCGCCGGGTCGATTCCGGCCTCGGACATGGGTGTTAAATGTGTGTGTGAGTCTGTGTTTGTCCGATATAGAATTTAAGTTTAGATTTTAAGTAAATTGAAACGCATTATAATAATTTGGGAAACGCTCATATAATTAATAATTAAGCTGGCTGAATGCCATAATAGGCAAGTGGCCATAAATAGAAAAAAAGTTGACATATGATATATGTCATTCTAATCAGAGTGACATTTTCTATCGAATAAAGTAAAAAAATACCGGGGGTGTCATTTAAAAATCAAAAGTTGTAGTTATTTCCGGTGAAACCGGAAGTGACCGAAAACAATTGAATTCGCCAATCAATCCTAATTTATATCATATACTAACATACCAAATCTCGTTTTTTTAACTAAAAAAATAAAAAAGTTATAGGGGTGAGCCACTTTTGAGACTCACCCGGTATATGTAGGAGGTGTTCCATTCTCGTGTCACACACAGATTTGTCCTAACCCTCTTTTTCCACTCCCTTCATATCTCGGTTATTTTATAACTTATCAAAAAGTTGAAAACCAAGAGTCGTATAGAGTTTTTCACATAGAATCACATAGAATTCAGTGGTGTAACTATTAGTATTTTGCTGGGATCTGTCATTCTTGAAATATGATACAAACTTTGTTTTTAAATGGTTTATCCCGTATTATTATTATCCCATTAATTTATTTGTCTTGGTATAAGCTTTTTATATAAAAACAGAAAATTATCTGTTTAAACAAGAAAAAGCAGGTCTGTTATTTTAAACATTTTGGTTGTTTTTTGTTTTAAGTGGTTATTTGTTGTTTAAACCTGTTTATTCTTATGTATTTGCATTTTTTAACTGTTTTACATCACCCTCCTATTTATCTATATGTAGATATGCCAATGCGACAATGACTAGAATGGTCATTGACGGACACAGTACTGAGCGAATTTTCAGGTTAAGGGCTTGGTTAGTTAACACCATTGAAAATAATATTCCACTTCTCCAACTCGCAGTGGATGACACACCAAGTATTTACAACTTTGAGAAGCACCTCACTGTAGTATTGAGTAATAAAAAGGATTGGAAGGAAGAAACGCTTACTCAGCCTGTAATAGACTATACCTTAACGTGGTATACTGATAGCTTCCAAAACCAAAACAGGGACAGGGATAGGAGTATTTGGGCCGAAAACTAAATACTCCGAAAGAATGGAGATCTGCCAGTATCCTTCAGGCAGAAATTTACGCTATCGAAAGATGCGTACAATTTATCTTAGGTAGGAACTATAGAAAACAGGAAATTGCCATCCTATCCGATAGTTAAGTAGTACTAAACGCGATCAACTCAGTAACCATCAATTCAAAGTTGGTCAAAGAATGCAAGAGAAGCTCAACAAATTAGGCAAAGAAAATAAAGTTTTCCTACTCTGGGTGCCTGCTCACCGAAGGATAGAAGGCAACGAAAAATCTTACGACCGAGAAAAATCAAAGGTAATGAAGTCTCCTCAACGAACACCTCAGTAGGCTGAAGCTGAGAAAAAAACGGCGAATACATATTCTGTGGGGAAAATGGGAAATCACCAGAACACCTTATCACTGAGTGCGCCGAGACGACGTCCATTCATGCCATGAACTTTGGTACGGCCGATGTCAAGGATGGACAGCTGGCTTCTGTGGAGCCGTCTTCTGAGATCACTGGCTTTTGTTAAAGCGCTGAGACTGTATGATGAGTTATTACTCGTTATAACTCAAGAAAGGGGAACACACAATAGATCTGTAAGGTCGCGGTGATAACTCCCCTCCTAAACATTCTACATTCTTCTTTTTCTACATTTATCTATATCGACTGTCTATCTAGCCAAAGTGACCTAAGGACTATCACTTCTGTACTTATTTTCATAAACAAGGTAACAAAATGCATTATTTGACATTTTGACATAGACGGCTGGTTTACATTAGGTAATAAAAAGAATCGAGTAAAAGTGGGCACTATGGTTAATTATAGAACTTATGTATGAATTTACAAAAAGAAGTACATTCTGCAAAATGTACAAGTTCAGTCCTTTAGAACTAAAACAGTTAAAACTAAAACCATATTTAACACTGTACGAATAACTAACAAATCAAACATACAATTTAACTTTTAATTTTATTTTATTCCTTGTTCTTATCAAAACTTTGGTTGAAGAGTATTCCTTAAATACAGTTAATTAATTTAAATAATGATTAATTATTCTGAATGATTGTGTCCTGTTCAAACCGCCCCAGATCTCTATTTGATATTACCTTTTCTTCCCTATATATCGCATTAATCACTTGATTATACATCGTCTTATCTGATCCGGTGGCACTAATGCCCACTATTATTATCACGTTTATTTTCATCAAACGTTAATTTGTATGTAATTCTTGTTCCCACAGAATCGGCGTATTTCAGATAATAAATCACATTTACAGATAAAGACATTTCTGTATTAATAAATAAAATGATCAGTGTTCAAGATCAGATCTAATGAGATAAAATTGAAAATATATTCATTTTTATATCACTCTTGAATTCAAATTTCCGCCTCGTAATAAAAGTCCTAAAAATCAAAAGCGTTTCAATGGTAATATAAACTTTGATTTCATTTTTTGATTATTAGATGTTTATTATTTTATTCCTGTTGTTAAAGTATTATATTTTCAGATAACTATGTTCACTCTTTCCGTAGCATTAAACTAAATAAAATTTGTGCTTCTTCAATATTTTAAAAGAGCAAAAAATACGACATTAATTAAAATTCTATCCGTAACAATCTATGAAATAATAAAAACGAAATTATATTACTAAATTATTAAATTATAATTATAAAAAAATTAAATCATATACCGGATGCGTCTCAAAACCCCTATAAATTTTTTATTTTTTCAGATATAGAAAAACGAGATTTGGTTTGTTAGTATATAACGTAAATTAGGAATAATTGACATATTCAATTGTTTTTTTGTCATTTCCTGTTTCACCGGAAAGTACTGCAACTTTTGATTTTTAAATGGCACCCTCGGTATACTTCTACTTTATTCGATAGAAAATGATACTCTGAATAGAATGACATATCATATGTCAACTTTTGACATTTTTGAATATGGTTTATATGAAATTGTAACATGCGGTTCATAACGACAATTTGACTCGAAATACCAAGTGTGTGGTACCAAATTATTCGTAAAAAAATACTTTTTCCAAAGATGCCAATGAGCCACCCCTGTTCCATTTAAAAAGAGATATGATTAAAAATAGGATTTGGGCTTGTCGATTTGGGGGGATCAATCAAATCTATTTTTCCAAGGCTCCTTGATTAAAAATTCTTGTTTTTAACACACTCATGGCACTCTAGATTGAAATTTAAAATACCATATTTTAAAGTGAAAATGTCAATAGTTGACATATGACATGTCATTGCATTCAGAATGTCATTTTCTATCGAATAAAGTAAAAATATACCGAGAGTACAATTTAAAAATCAAAAGATGTAGTCATTTCCGGTGAAACAGGAAGTGACCAAAATCAATTGAATATGTTATTCATCAATCCTAATTTATGTCATATACTAAAATACAAAATTTCGTTTTTTTATCTGAAAAAATTAAAAATCTATAAGAGTGAACCACTTTTCAAACGCACCCAGTATATGTACAAGTTTTTTATTTCATTTTCTCTACAACGGCATGGAAATTTGGAAAAGCATAAACGGGATTAATCATTATAGAGCAAGGAATTTTTTTATATAAAAGGATGCATTTTTTCAAAATGTCAATAATAAAAAAGCTTTTTCACTTGTAAAGACAATCCGGAAACATACCTACTGTATGTTTTATAACTCATGTACAAATTTATAAATTTCATATTTTTCCCTATACTTTTAGCATAAGAAGTATTTGTTGCCAAATTTCATAGTCCAAGTCAACAGAAAATACCCTACAAATTTTCAAAGTGTCAAAAGAGTGTCAAAATCTACGTTTTTGTGACATAAACGGCTGTATCTTTTTTTTTGCGTTAAATTAGAAGTTTGATTTTTTACAGCAGCTTCAAGGAACTGTAGATCTGAGTATGTGTTTATAATTTTAACTTTCAATATCTCCTAAGTATGGAATCCTAGAAATCACATTTATTTACTTTTATCCTGTATATTAACAGGGGTACACATTTAAATATCTAGATTTGATCAAGAGTTACATAATATATATTTATATGACAGCAGTTATAAATTCAAATATGCATGTAAACCCGCTAATATTTATTAGCTCGCATTCACTGAATATTAAATTTTATTGTATTATTGAACAGAGTTTGAGTATACTGTATGTTGAGTGGCAGAATTAATTCGTGTAATCTCTATTTATTACTATAAATGTAAACATAGTTAAATTGTTATTAAAACAATACTTTTAAAGTATCAGTGTACACAATTTATAACGATAATTAAATAGAAATTATATAGGAAATATGGTTGCAAATAAAATACAAATCGTTTCAATTTTATTTTAATAGATATTATTAAAAGGAAATTTTCATAAATACTGTTTTAAAACTATTTACAAATTTAATTTATCATATTGAAGTCTCCCAAAATGTTGTACAGGGTGAGTCAACGATAGAGTAAAGTCCATTATCTCATTTGTTTCGAGGTTCACAAAAAAATGTTTAGTATAAAAGTTATAGGGACGGTTAAGATACACATTTTAAAATTATTATAGAGTATACAGGGTGTTCCAAAAAAGTGTGGCAAATATAACATATGTTTTTTTTAAATGCAACACCCTATTTTTTATTTTATTTTTAGATACTGCGTAAAATTCTATAACTTTTTTATATATAATGTTATATACCTAAAATGAATAGTTTTTGTAATATTTCAATTTGTTTAAATAAATGTTAAATTGCAGCGTGGTTTGGTTTTGAAAAATTGTCAGTGGTGCCATTGGTTCTGAAGTTGGAGAACCAAAATTTGGTAGGACAGTTTTATAGAGATGAAAAAAAAAGATATATGTAAGATATTTTAGTTAAATGATACAGGGTGTTCATAATATATTTATGAACTTCGACTATTTAAAATTAAAAATCTCAAATTTTTTAAATGTAAAAAACCCTATATGTTATCATTTTCTCTGGTAGATTTTTCAAAACTCTTCAAATTTTATTAAGTATATCATATACCTATTTTTAATAGTTTGCGATTTATTCCAAATTTTTCTATTTATATTCCATATTTTTAATACAATTACGCTATAAAATCTTACCATGACAAAACAAAACTATTTATTACTTATCTTTAACAAGCAGCTTAATAATTAGTTACAATTGCAGGTATTAGTTAAAATTAATTAACTTTGCTCAAATAAACTAAAATCATAGTCCTGTATTTCTTGGAATATTTCTATATTATGAAAGATGACACTTGGATTTTCCGTTGGAGCGAAAAGCGACAGATTAGGGTAATACTAGATTACCTAAATGTTGAAGACTACTGATTAGAATCATTTAGTAATTTTCTTCGACATACAGTAAAGTTTTTTTTCTCGTAGTAATTCTGGTTTATAATTCATTTCGTAAAGCCAATTTTACAACTGCCGCGAAACCGTCTCATTATACACTTGAATATGTTTTCTAGATAATCTACATCTATTCTTATAGTACTTAAAGCAGTACTATATAATAAATAGTACTAAACTAAAAAAAAAATATGTTTTTCTTGACTTGTTCGTGTATATCAATCACATTGACTAATTCATTTAAGGAAAATGTGTAACTATTATCTCTACCAATTTATACTTATTACAACAAGTTAAACTAAAATTCAAATTTTGTTCTTAACTTGCTTAAAGGACATGAAATTTGATAATTATTACTTATTGTCATGGCAACTATGATGTTATACATAGTTGTATTAAAAATATGGGTAAAATAGAAAAATTGAATAGACCGCAAAGCTATAAAATAGTATATGACATACTTAATGAAAGTTGAAGAGTTTTGCAAAATCTACCAGAAAAAATAATAATATATAGAGTGTACCATTTAAAAAATTTGAAATGTCTTAATTTTAAGTAGTTGAAATTCATAAGTATATTTTGAACAATTCTGTACCATCTAACTAAAATATCTTATTATTGTGTCTTTTTCTATATCTCTCATAAAATTCTCCTATCAAATTTTAGTTGTCCAACTTAAGAAACAAGGGCATCACCGATAATTTTTTATCACACTGCAATATAACATTTGATTAAACAAATTCAAATATTACAAAAACTATTAATTTTAGGTATATAACATGATATATACAAAGTTATAAAATTTTATGCAGAATCTAAAATAAAATAAAAAATAGGCGTTGTATTTAAAAAAACATGTTATACCTGCCAAACTTGAAGCAATCTCTGCAGTAATCATAATAATTTCAAATGTATCTTAACCGTCCCTTATAATTTTTATATTTTTTTGTAAAACTCGAAACAAATGAGATAATGGACTTTACTCTATCGTTGACTCACCCTGTATATGTTTATAATTCTAAACATGAAAAAGTCCAAATTTATTTGTACGATTTCGTTGTTCAAAATGCCACATAAAGAGTTTAGAAATTTCGTAAGATTTTTGTATAGAAAGAAATATTAGCGATTTCATATTCATTTTTATGTACAGGGAAGTCACAGATTCACATCCGCAGTTTTAACATCACTGTGATTCTTTTTTTATGAAATTGAAGATGCTACACACAGGTATATCTTTGAAATGAAAAATTTTGCATTTCAGGTTCCTTATCTTATAACCATCTAAAATGTAAAAACTGAGGCTGTATTCCGTTGCAAAACTAGGTGCACCAGACCGGTAAACTACGGTAAAACATCGGTTTGATACGAAACGGTTTGGTAAAATACTTGAAACGTCAAATGTTGACGTTTTCTAAATTTCAATAATTCTATTATAAAATTTATCGTTTATGCATTTTTAGTGTACCCATTCTGCTTTTTACGTTTGTTTTTTTCAATGGAGTTTAATATTGCAAAGTAATTTTATTAATAAACTGTTAAACTCGTTAGACAGCTCAAGTGAAGATTTGCAGGTCCAATATTAAAAACAGATTAATAATAAATAAACAAATCTATTCAATATTTATATTTTTATAACTTACAAAAACATTCACTATTACTTGTTGTCTTGTTTTTTCATGTTTTCTTTAAATGTTCCTGACTCTAAGAGACAATGATTGCATGATAAGTTTAATTGGTCCTAAAGTCATTCTATTTAGTTAATGAAATTTATTTACCTTTACTGCCTACCTCCATTGCTTTTGGATGTGAATACAAAATATTATTACAAATTTTAGAAATTAAATGAAAATTTCACTGAACCAATATTTGTTTGATTTCTGTCACATAAATGACATTGATTGACAAACAAAACCACAGAAAACGGCCTTCGCGCTGGCTAGTTTGGTGACAATGACAACCGAATTTTTCAGGAACCGTGTTCCGTAATAAGAAAACTTTCAGGGAACCGATAGAAACGGAACATAAAACCATAACCAAGGTAAGCAACTGAATACACCCTGAGTTTGAAAATGGGACACCCAGTACGGAAGGTCAAGATTATAGGATATTATGATTCAACCAAAATGACACTCCTACAGGAGTACTATTTAGCTGAAATAATACGGTATCTCCGTTATTAGTTAAGATAAAGGACTAAACATTTTATATCTTCTAGCTTTCACAATAAGAGATATACGGGGGCGTCCTAAATTGCAAAAAAACTTGGGACGCCTAAAAAAGTGGGACAGGTTTGTGCAAACTGCATCCTTCTATCTTCACACCTTGTATACATGTATCTAGAACACCCTGTATACATGTGATTTGACATACACAAAAACATTTTTTATCGCCAGATAAAAGAACAGCGCAAGTAAGATAATATAACCCGGATTAAATATATAACATTCCTGTAGAAGTTCTAGAAAAGAAAACAAACCTATAAATAAATAATATAATAATACACGTGACGCACTAAAGTCTGCACAGTAATCCGTATACAGTAAATCCGTACTAACTAAAGAAACTAATACAGTAGTATGGATATAAAAGGTTTTTTCTTTAAGCCGCTACATCTATTTATCATATTATAAGAATAGCATATTGTGTTTCTCTAAATATTCTAAACCAACTTTATAAATAGCATCGACACTAAAATATTACAAGTAATATTAAGTGCCCGGTGGCATAGAGGTACAGCTCTCGTCTACCAATCTCAAAGTTGAGGGTTCGAATCCTTACATTATTATCCGACTATTTTATTAAAATAAAAATAGTTTGGGGTACCTAGGTCGACTCCAGCCTTTAAATGAGTACTTGGAATTCAACTGAGGTAATAATAGATTTGCTGGAAGCGTAGTGCTAGCCACATTACCTTCCTTGTATACCGAATGGCTCTAGCGTGGAAGCTGTAAAATTTAAAAATATATTTTTGCTTTAATTTTGGAAACCATTCGATCTTTTCTGATTTTCTTTCTAAAAAAACTTTTTAAAAAAAAAAAAAAAAAAATATTAAGAAATTATGTTTTTTTTAAAATAAAATTAAAAAAATTTCAACATTTAAAAAAATCAAATTTTTCAAACAAAATCAAAACCTTATAAATCGCGTTTCTGGGGTCAAAATATACTACCCTAAAAAAATATTTGTACTTATTAAGACTCATCCTGTATATTCTAGACTATTATACCGTATGATCGAATAAAACGGCGTCCAGTTGGCTTGGAAATGAACATCGACGACATTCCCCATAATTTTACATATAAAATGACAGCGATCTTCATTTCATAGCCATCGCTGACGTCGTTTTTTCTCGATCATACGGTATTTTATCTCGCAAAATTTTATTTTAAATATTCGTATACCATTAAATTCTGTCCATTACCAATTTTCATAATTTCACTTCAATATAATTTTAATAAATGAAAAAAAAAAAAAAAAAAATTTAAAATAATTTACATTTTGTTTATGAAATTCAATTTAATTATAATATTGTTATTTATTAAGGTCTACCGAAAATTTAGAATTTAACCATCATAACATAATAAATTATGAGAATTTTATATAAATTAGTAAAAATACTTAAGATAAATTATTATAGATCTTGATTTCTAATATTTCATACGTAATTAAATTATAAGTACCTACTTTTGGTGTTGATGTTAAGGGTCCATAAAGTGATCTGAAAAATCTATTATGGAGCATAAAAGGTATATTCCTAAAATTAAGTGTAGTTTCTAACATAAATGTTGCCTCTAACACTTCTTTAAAGGATAAATTTAATTTTAGATTTTAATTTAGAACTTCTATAGTCTTGGAAAATCTAAAACAAATATAAAGGTAAATTTTTTATATATCTTCAGAAGCCTAACATATTTTATAACTTATTATTGAAGCTAATTAAACTTTTTTTACGTTACATAATTAGAATTTCAGAAGAGTTCATTAAAAAATGAAGCACTAGTTTATTAAAATTTAATTAATTAATATTGATCAATTATGCTCGTAAGTAGATTTCTGCCCATTAGTTTTTTTAGTCTGTAATGGGCACTTCGTTTACTTTTCGTCGAACTGCCTGGATCTATTTTGCTTTTGAATAAAATATGATAAAGCTGGCAAACTGTAAAATGTTGTTCCCAGAGAGTTGTATTGAGTGTTATTGCAACCAGCGAACATGCAATTACTACCTTCTTTTCGTGTTGATTTTTTCGAAATTTCTATTATCATTGGAATTGTCGAAAAAAACAACTCTTTCCCAATTCAATGCATTGGGCTTATGTGGTATTTTAAATTAGCTCAGCCCCTTTTATGTTATTTTAGATAAAAAATAAATTTTAGCATGTATCGATGGTAATAATAATGTAATGTGTAAGTAATATGACATATAACAAAAATCAGGATTGATTGACATATTTAATTCGTTTCTATCATTACTTTGAATGTGGTAGACAATGATTCTCATTGTTTTTGAAGTAAATTCAATGCTCTACAAAATTGTTTATGATAAATCGATTAAATTAACCGTTTAAAAAATAAATCGTCAAATTTCAAATACAATAATTTTAACAAGTTTTGATTAATAATTAGAACAATTCTAATCCAATTATATCTCAGTTGATAAAATTAAATAAAAAAAATCCATACAAAAATTTATTTTCCATATCAATACTTTTATATTAAATTTATCACAAAAACGTTATTTATTCGAAATTTAATAAATCATTGACTCTAAGTTAGAAAAAATGCAATTATTTTTGTTTCAATGTACCCAAACATGATTAGGACTTAAAAAATAGAAAAATTTAAAACATTTATTTGTTTATAGAAACTCAAATTTGTACAAATTTCCCGAAACTCATAAATAAATTAGAATTGTCTGAATTATTAAACAAAAACTGTTAAAATTATTGTGCATTGAACTTTGGCGATGAATATCTTTTAAACGGTTAATTTACCGACTAATAAGAAACCATTTTTGTAGAGCTGTGAGTTTCCTACAAAACCATGAACTGCGCGCATCACAATTTTTTGTTAACGAGTTCTAAAATTCATAAGAAAAAAGAAAACTGCCCTAAAATAATCAAATTTCAACCTTAATAATTTTCGAACGGCGAGGTTCACAAAAAATTGTAGAAGACCTTTTTTGTAGGGGATTCAATTTCCTACAAATATGTGAAACGAGATATTTTTTCCAAATAGTATATACCGAGATATGAATTTTTCTTTCTAAAATAAAGGAAAAGGAAAACTGAAAGGTGGAGGACCTTCCTATTAAAATTAAGAGCTTACATATGGAGAATTTTTTGAGGTGTGTATCAACCTTTTTTTCAGAGCATAAAGCAAATAAAAATAGCCGTTTTTTACCCACCCTAATACATAGTTCATACTTTTAAAAAAGTCCTTTTGCCACTTTTTTGTCAATTTTGGTTAACAAATATGTTATTTTATAATCCAAATGATATTATTAATAAGTCAACGTTAACTAGCATAAGTTACCTGAGAGAAAAGAATTTTTGCAAGAAAATCAAGCTATTTTCCAGACTTTATTCAAAGTCAGTATTAAGTGTGTAAATAATAAACGATCTCTAATGGACTGGTTGGTGATAAAGCTCTATAAACTGGTGCGATACAAAATAGGCGTTTTGATTAACGCAATAAAGGGAGAACAAAGGCCTCTTTTTAATACCTTTTAAAATGTAATACATGAAATTAATTATGGTAATTTACGTCTGTGTTCAATAAATACTTTACTTTGTAGAACAAATCTGGTTTAATCCCACTACGTAATATTACCTGAATAAATTCTTATTAAATTGTATTATTTTATATATATCATATTATTTGTATATATTATTATTTTTATTGATCGGCTTTTTTAAACTCTCTACACTTATTTTAGTATCCGTAGTGATAATATACACACCATAACAGATGAGTCTTAAATAAGTGTGTGTACATTTATAATTGGAATATTTCGATCTCAGGAGCACGTCTATGAGATTTTGCAAAAGAATGCAATCCTGCATTTTTAAAATAATGTTTGAAATGTTTTTACTTTTCACTTAAAATATACTAAATAATATTTTCAAAAAAAAAAAAAAAAAAAATAATAAACTTTTAATTAAAAAAAAAAAAAAAACGGTAAAGAGAAAATATATTTGTTTTGTCAAGATCTACAAGCCTAGGAAATATATACAGGGTTCAGCAATAGTGCGTCGGGTATCTATAGCTCCTAGAATAAAAACTGTACTTCTGTATAAGTGCAAATCTAAAGTACGTACTAGAATGTATTTCAGGAAAATATTTTAACTTAAGTAAGATGGCTCAAAAGTGTGAGTGGATCGGGATGATTTCTTATCGGGTGGATCGGGATCATTTTTAAAGGAACACCATATATTATTGCATTTTTTGGCTCCCTTTTAGGACATTTTACATAGTCCTAAGATATGAGTAAATATATTTCGATAGTTTGAAAGATATTAATAAAAAATTATTAAAAAAAAATCTAAAAAATATTACAAATACAACCTGTCTTGAAATCAAAATTATATTAGATATATTAACTTTACATGGTTTATACTTACTTTGATATAAATATCGTATCTATACAGAGTACGTAACTGAACGAAGTACAACAG
>NW_022147079.1:117458-123485 GCF_002938485.1 Sitophilus oryzae
GTTACCAACTGTCACTAGAAAATTGCCATGGCGACACCAGCCATCTTGATTGCTATTTTATTGAAAAATCGCTTTTTATTCAAAATCTGAGCTAGAGAGGTATAGGAAACCCTAACAAAGTTTGAAAGAGCATTTGAATCTGCTTCGATTTATTTAAAAAAATACGGGGTGTTTGGTTTGGTTGTAATAACGAAGTTTTTATATAAAATAAATCCGAGAATAAATCCTTAAAATAGATCGGAAATTTTTGGTGCCCCCGTATAAATTTAAGGAAGCAATAACATTTATTGTTATAATAACATTTGGTTAACATTTATTATTATATAAAAGTGTATTTCTCTATCTTTAAACTCAGCACAAGAACTAATTCTGAAAAATAATGTACAGGGTGTTATTAATCTATTTTATTGTAGCATGCATATTTAAATATCTTTAAATATCTCAAAAACCAAAGATTTTAAACAGATTTAACCCTTATAATATATACCCTATTTTGAGCCCAAGAATCCAAAAATGAAATTAAATACCGGCTGTTCTATAAGAAAAAGTATAACTTTAGTGTGCATCTTAGTTTTGAAACATCCTGTATATTTCAAAATAATTTTAAATTGTGCACATTGCCTCCCCACATACACCCATAAAATATTTTGTTTCTACATCTTTTCGTTTTCGTATAATCAACCGAGGCGAATGAGTTGTGCCTCCCTGTATACTCTTAAAACTTTTTGCATGAATTGTAGCGTATGAATGTGGCTGAAACACAGTTTAGATGTTCTCAAGAATGTATTCACTTCAAGAGACTAGGATACTTCAATTTTCACTAAAACTGTGCATTACTTAAAATGTAGGAACTGGGCTTCAGTTCCTGTAGCAGGAAGTAATAAATATGAAATTCCCGTAAGGACAAACGCGCACTTAACTAAATTGCTTTTAAGTAATATAAAAACAAAAAAAAGTATGCATAAAATGTTCGGTGGAAGTAGTAGTACAATAAGTAAACCCATATCTTAAGGAGATGTATATCTACAAAAGAACAATATTACAGTATAAATATTAAACTATATATGAAGCAAATTAAAGCCGGCTACGGACAATGAGCGATAATACCGTATGATCGAATAAAAACGGCATCCAGTTGGCTTGGAAATGACGATCGATGACATTTCCCATATAAATTTACATATAGAATGACAGCGATCTTCATTTCATAGCCATCGCTGACGCCGTTTTTATTCGATCATACGGTATAATATATATTATAGCTCGGCAGTAAGCTATAATATTATATTATATTATTACTGCAGTGCACTAGAATATATATTTTTTTATTTTTCAATATAGTAGACTGATTTAGTGAACTATATGGTGTAGAAAATGGCGATGACAAAAGACTTTTTATTACTTGCTATCAATGGTATGCTCATCAGAAGATGAATCAGATGCTGAAAGCGACAATTTATTAGCAATTATGGTTAGTAACCAAAAACAAGCACCAAGATTCTGGTTATCTAATCATATCAAATACCGAACAGAACGAGGAGAATTTTCACTTTTTAACGAATTAAGTTACGAAAAATTTACAAATTATTTTCGAATGGACAAAACTAAATTTTATGAACTTCATGATCTATTAAAAAATGATATCAAATCACGCAAAACACACTCCATGCGCCGATTTGCCTTCTTCGGGGGCACCGCAACGCAAGAGGGGGGAAATATGCATCCTAAAAATCGGTCGGAAAGCATATTCGTTCATTTATGAAATATATCGCTCGATATAGCCCGGATATAGATATGTATTTTAGCATCAATGCGCGACAACCTGCACTTTTTAATGCAAAGCGAAATTTTTAAAATATGTGAGCTATATATTATACAAATAATTATTATCGCTCATCGTCCGTAGCCGGCTTAAAACAACTTTCGTTGCATGTCATCAATGACACCATACGTCGTCTTATGGAGTTTACTGGTGGTCGTATTATGATGTTCAACCAAAATTATTTTAATTTCCCCATATAAATAATTTACACGTAAAAATATAGGCATACGTATAAAATAGTCAAAATATCAAAATAATTCAATTTTAACCAGTCATATTCTAATAACCTGACAAAAAATATAATCAAAGTGTTCAGTGGAAAAGTTTACATAAAATATATATTCTAGCTTCTCGTTATTAATTCGTCCTCGTTGATCTGCTTTTCGATCTTCGATTTTAGTAAGGTAGACTGATATAAAACTTGCTCAAAACCATATACACGCTCTACATTATTCGGAGAAATTGAACGAAGCAGGTCAATACCGCGTTTCGTAGGCCAACTTAGGTCGCTTTCGGCTTATCTCCGGTTGTCTTGACCTATTTCGGTTTTTCAAAACAGTTCCAAATGTGGCGGTATCTATATCCGAGGCAAAGGTCTTTTTTTTTCATAAATCTCAGTAAAATAAATAAACCTAGACGTTTGTAAAATATCTGTTGTTACGATGATATTTCGTTAATTACATCTCGTTTTATGTTGATATATTATTCTACAAGATTCATATTTGATCAAGCGTTTATAATATATGTAGAGTAGATATTCAAGAACAAAACTCTTCACACTTAATCTGCAGGAATATAATTACAATATCTTTATTATTTAATTTTATTATAATTAATTAATATACCCTGCTGGCAAGCGAAATCTTGGGTCGGCGTTTACATGTATAGGAGTGAATCGCTATGGCAATCTAGAAAGCAGGAGAGAGCAAAAATACGAAGTATTTATTCCATAACCATTTAATCTGACGCTAGGTTCCATGCGCTTGGGAAAATACTTGTCTTCTGTCTTTACTCAGTACGTCTTATTTTGCTAAGCGTGTTGACCGTACTCTTCGTACACACGAAAATCGGCCCCCAAGACCAGAAATGCCAATCCTAGTATAAAATTGTTTATTATCTTATGTTTGTTTACGCGGCCCTAATTGATTAATATAATAGTAATATTGCTTGATGAGTAATACTGGCAACATCAACAATATATTTAGATGATAGGGGAAATTATTGATGTATATGTCAATAAAAGTATGGTCCACGGACATTTTTAAAAAGCAATGTTCTCTTACTGTTTTAAGAGAAGACTGTAAAATATACTTTTCTATATAATAATAACATGGTTTGATATAAATCCATTTAAAAATAGGAAATAACTAGAGGATTTTTTAAATAGTTTAATAACATAGATTATAACCTATAAAAGGCCGACCGCCAGAACACTTAGTCACTGTTGCCCGGTAGTTTTACGATGTTAAGTTTTGGAATATATGTTTTTACTATATTGTAATAAATAATATTAGACAATGATTAAAACTAAATATTCTTGTGTAACCTTAGAGGAATAGCCAATTTAATCTACCATCGGTAACTGTTTTCTAAATGCACTGTTTTTGATGTTTCATATAGAGGTATTACTATTAAAACTAAAAGAGTTTCGGACTTCCATTGTTTTTATTTATTGTGCTTACACAACGTTTCGGTCAAAAGTACCACGGACCGTTATCAAATGTCAACTAAACTAAATCCTAAAACTACTGAGCTTATCACATTCACCGAGCATTCACCCGTGAATTTGTTGGGTGCAGTCAAGCATAAGGTTTTCCACTAATTATATTTTTCTAGATGTACGACTTGACGAACATAAAAAACATACGCAAAGAGGTGAAACAATGAAGTCTGGTATTGCAGATCATGTTTGGTCCAAGCACCACAACATAAAAATGGTCGGAAGCCCGGGTTGTCCACAAAGAAACCATTGGAAAAAGCACAAATTTAAAGAGGCCGTATTCGTTTCTAACAATAATAAAATCTTTAGTAATCCTAGTATGTGTATGTAAATTTCAACAATATGGCAACCACTCATAAAACGCTCCAATGCAGGTTTTCTTAGTGGAAAACCTCGTGCTTGACTGCCCCTAACAAATTCAACGTTGTGTAAGCAAAATAAATAAATACAATGGAAGTCCGAAACTCTTAGTTACTTTTAGTTTTAATACTGAATCATTGTCTACAACATTCAAAGTAACGATAGTGGCATTACATTACCCTTCATTACAAACTAATTATATTTATTCATGCTCTATGTTTGTTTATTTTTCTGAAGCCATCACAACGTTTGACTTTTTGACTAACGTTGGTAACTTCGCGAATGAGTACGATAAATATTATGGCCGTAACATCAGAAGAACATTGAGCTTACATCTGAAAATATTCGTATTTCGAAAAATGCTTCGCAAAATATTTCACAAAATATTTCCAAAAATATTTCGTGAAACATTTCAGGCATAGTGTAAAGGGTGTTATACAATTTTTTGGGTGTCAAAATATATAGTTCCCTTACTTGATCTAAGATGTACTGCACAATCACCTGGAAATGCTGCGTAGTTTTTCCTCAATTTTCTTAATAATCTGTCTTTTTGTGCTTATTATTTCTTTACTGAGTCATATTATTTCCGATATTTACGCAAATAATGTACTGATTAGGCCCAATATGCTTAAGGTTGTTTTTGTACAATGCTTCTCTTGCAAATTGCTTCTTCCAATAATCTTATTAGCTTTTTGTACAATGTTCTTCCAATAACTTCCGAAGCTCGAATCTGTTGAAGGTCCATTGGAAAATTACATTTTACTCAAGTACTTAGATATTTGACGAATACAGGTAGAGTCTTAAATAAGTCCAAATAATAGGCTGATAGATCTCGATAAAATACCCATATTTTCTCTTTAGCGTTTTTCAAATAAGTCCAAAATAACTGAGTCATTTTACATTGAAAATGAAAAAATGGGGTTTCTTTCTTGTGAACTTAATCTACCACACATGCGTATTATCAAAATAATACGTTTTTAACTAAAAATTAAAAATAAATCAAAAAATGTATTTTTTTGCGATAAACCCTCATAAACGTGCTTTTGGGGTTGAGTTGTACTAACCTCAAAACTATTGGCACTTATTTAAGATTCAACCTATATAGTCATTCTATTATCAAATATTTCTTGGAATCGAATAATTACCTTCAACATATTTTATGCAATAAATTACATGTTGTGTATATTTTGTTTACTTGGAAACCCAAATAAAATTTCCGTTTTTCGCTTTGTTAAAGTAATAGTTGCATAATTATCGAACCAAAAAACAATATCACAATGAAAAGGCACAAAAGCAAAAAACATTATATCTCCATATTGACATTTCTCGAATTAGTCAAATTATTCGACAGCGGATAAACACGAACAGAGCGTTCTGTTTGTAATAAACTTGCAACAGAGAATGAATTTCATATTTACAAAAACAGGCTCTAATTAACTAACTGTTCTGTTTAAAACAACATGTGTAACAGTTAGCAATAAAAAGTATTTTAATAAAATCTGCGTTCAACTTTTAACACCAAAAGCAGCCAATTCAAATAATATTTTATCCTTATCAATACATATAAATACAATACGATCGGAAAAACGGCGTCAAAGACGGCTGTGGAATGACAATAGATGAAAATTTTGGCGAAGTCAAGCCCTAGACGTCATTTACTTGGCCCGTACTCTTCTTCATTTATTAACTGCCAGTAGTTAGTCTTAAGAATGTTGCAATTTATTTTTATTATGAATAAAAATGATTTAGAAAAAAAGCTGGAAAGGAAGAAGGAAGACTCGTACTTGCTAAAGAAACAAAATATTTGGGAATCATACTGGACTCGAAGCTTTCCAGGAAGCAATGAACATGGAATAAAGGATGATGAATGCATTTTATGCATACAAGAAAATGTTTAGAAGAAGATGGAGTCTGCAGCAGTATATTATACACTGGATATACACTGCTGTAGTTAGACCAATCATCCTATGAAGCACTAGTATGGTAGACAGCGGTACTTAAAGAGACTAATAGAAATAGCCTCACAAAAGTACATCGATTAGCAGCTCAAGGTAAAACTGGAGCAAGTAAAAACACAGCGCAAGCTTCGCTAGGGACAATCCTGGACCTGCAATCAATCGACTGG